>NW_009715577.1:0-40212 GCF_000703405.1 Apaloderma vittatum | reverse complement strand
CAGGAAGCTGAGAAGAAAAAGGTAAAAATCTGTGTTAAATTTCTGAGCATAGTAAATATTTTTATTTACAAAACAAAGTCTGCAGCACAAGAAGAAATTCAACTGGAAGAAATTCAACTTCTAAAAAGCTGTATTTCATCCATGATATTTCCTCCTAGGTCATGAGCCAGGAGATTCAGGAACAGCTGCACAAGCAGCAGGAGGTCATTGCAGACAAGCAGATGAGTGTGAAGGAAGATCTTGACAAGGTGGAGCCTGCTGTCATTGAAGCTCAGAATGGTATGTTCTCACCTGAAGAGATCACACTATGGGCTTGGATCTAAAACTGAAGTCTGTGGGAATGTGTTTTGGTGTGGTTCCTGAGTTGGTCCTCTAACACAAGTGCAGGCTCTTAGCGTGGTGAACAGTGTTAACGAAATTCCTAGTCTTTGAGCTGTGATTTTGTGCTGTTTGTAGTACCAATCTGATATTTGATACTCCTCTAATTGCTTGTGCCTTCATTTCTGGCAGAGCAGCTCTAGTTATGTATTCAGTCAGTGAATTCATACGGAAAGCTCATAATCAGAAGGAGCACTGGTGCCTTATTGCTGCACAGATGGCATACCAGTGAGCTGTCCATTCGTTAAACCAGGTAGAGGAATCACTGCTTTAAATGAATCATTTCTAGGCAGCACAGTAAGTTAGTTGCCCGTGGCCAGCTGGCAGGCTGACATTCATAGAAGTTTACCTTGTGATATAGTATTTTGAATGTTATCCACTGGTATTTGCTTCTGGAATACCTTTAAATTCCTTTTTGAAAATCTTGAAGCATTTCTACAAATCCAGGGTACTTTGATGGACTTTGCTAACTGTTCACTTTCTTCCCAATCAAAATTCATCATCCTTCTGGCACTGATTAGCTGTGAAGTCAATCAAGAAGCAGCACCTGGTCGAGGTCCGTTCTATGGCTAATCCACCTGCAGCAGTTAAGCTAGCGCTGGAGTCCATCTGCCTCCTGCTAGGTGAAAGTACGACAGACTGGAAACAAATACGTTCCATCATCATGAGAGAGAACTTCATTCCAACCATTGTTAACTTCTCTGCTGAGGAAATCAGGTAAAGTGCAAGCTGTAAGTCCTGCAACAACATCTTGAGCCAATCAAAATATCCCAGCTACCAGTCAGCAAAACTGCTAGTAAATGTTCCTGTTGTCTGTGGGAGGCAGGCTGGGTAAAGGGATATTGAACACCCACCCGTATGGTGGCATACAGTGTACTCATGCTATCTCTAAAAACTTTTCCTTTGCAGCGATGCCATCCGGGAGAAAATGAAGAAAAACTACCTGTCAAATCCAAGTTACAACTATGAAATTGTAAACAGAGCATCACTGGCCTGTGGACCGATGGTGAAATGGGCAATTGCACAGGTAAAAATCCAGTGCTGTGGGGAAGCAAACACAGGGTGAAAAGAACAAGTCTGAAGGTGTATAACAATGTCTAAAGTCTCTGAATTTGCCTCTGTTCAACTGAATATTGCCAGCTGTTTTGCTTCAAAGGAGTTAGTAGGTGGTTCAGATGAATGCTTATGGACTCTGTAGTGCTGTTCCAGGGAACTAACGGCCAGTTGTGATGCAGCTTTTGCACAAGCAAACTTCAGGTTTACAGTGAGCAGTAGCGACTGTTCTGTATGTAGTGTCATTCCGCAGGACAGCACAATTCTCAGCTGGCCAAGGCAATGCAGTCCTCTTAATAATAGAGAGTGCCTAAGTTTTGTCTTGCCTGAGGCGTACTCGCAGGCAGCTCTGTTAAGGTCTTCTAGGCTTCTAGGCAGGCTTTCAAATACTTGACTAGTTTCCTAAGGGAATAGGCTTTTGGGAAGATGCTTCCAGACTGAAATATCCAAAAATGATTTTACTGCTGATGTTTAATATAGCAGAATGTTTGACTTGTTAAAACTGCCTGCTATGAGTGATATGATGTGGAGAGACTGTTTAGCTTGAATCTTGCCAGTAGGCCCTGTCCTAATTGGTGTGTGGCTTAGCTGTGCTCTGTTCTTTGCTAGGAAAAGCAGATTGGCATTCTACTGGCATGGACACCCAGTGGAGTATTTACATGAAACAGTGCTGTACAGTTCTCAGTGTGGTCTCATAACTTTTGACTTCCTGTAAATCTGCAGAGCAGCAAAAGGGTCCTGCAAAAAGCAATTACTTTTGTGTCTGTGCTTCGTTTAAACTGGAGTCTTGGGATTGATAAACAATCATGCATTTCTGTTAAGTAGCTATGAATTCTTACACAGGTCACAAGTACCTGAACTAGAAAAGATGCTGTTGATGCTATATACCTGAATGCTGTGGTTCTTGTTAGTACATGTCATTTTAGAAAGTATAAAGGACCTGTGTACTGTTCACAGTTGAACTATGCTGATATGTTGAAAAGAGTGGAACCTCTGCGCAACGAACTGCAGAAACTGGAGGATGACGCCAAAGACAATCAACAGAAAGCAAATGAAGTGGAGCAGATGATTCGTGATCTTGAGGCCAGTATTGCCCGTTACAAAGAAGAGTATGCGGTGCTGATTTCGGAGGCTCAAGCTATCAAGGCAGACTTGGCTGCTGTGGAAGCAAAAGTAAGACTTTTATAGATCAGTAATTTTCCATTCTTTAATCTTTGACAGTCAGAAATTGAACTGTTGTTCAGACTTGTGAGTGGACTTCATTGCTTTCCCTGTGCAGTGCATTTGAGGTGTCTGTTTCACATCTGGCTGTCACAAAGCTTCTTCAGCTGTTGAAACCCGATTGGAGTTAGAAATACCAACTCATCTTGCTCGTTGCTTAACAAGACAATTCACATCAGGCTTATAATAAGTAGAAAGCCTTTGAAAACAGACATGGGTGTGGTGTCATTACAATGCCTTAACTGGACTTCTTTTGGGGGCCAGTGGAGAATTTCCTATGTACTTGACCTACTCATTAGCATGTCATGTCTGTGCTAGTACTTGGCACTTTCGGGTCCCTTAAGGTAAGAGTTAAAATGACATAATAAATTAACACTCAGGGGAAAAAAAAACCCACACAAATTTAATTTCATTCTGAGATTTTAAATTTAGCTTGGGCCTTCAGTCGATATTTAAGTGTCCTGAGAGATTTGTAATACTATAAAAAAATCATCATCCACAGAGTCTACTTCACCATTTATTTCTAGGTAAACCGTAGCACAGCTCTTCTGAAGAGTCTTTCTGCTGAACGTGAGAGATGGGAGAAGACAAGTGAAACTTTCAAGAACCAAATGTCCACTATTGCAGGAGACTGCTTACTTTCAGGAGCTTTTATTGCCTATGCCGGCTACTTTGATCAGCAGATGCGTCAGAATCTGTTTACTACATGGTCTCACCATCTGCAGCAAGCAAATATCCAGGTGAATACACAGTCATCATAAGTTAACTGTAAATGAATTTATTGCAATAATAAAGCTTTAAGATTGCTAAGTAAAGAATGGAGCTATTGGAAAAGAATACGTTGTAGAGCTGTATTTACTGAAAACGTCCTCACCAGTTGGTTGGGGAACCTCTAGTCAAATACCACCTGTATGTGCTTCTTGCAGTTCCGCACAGACATTGCAAGGACAGAGTACCTTTCCAACGCAGATGAGCGGCTTCGCTGGCAAGCAAGTTCTCTCCCTGCAGATGATCTGTGCACTGAGAATGCCATCATGCTCAAGCGTTTCAATAGGTATTTCATTCTAAGGTGTAGAATTCTAAAGCAAGTCTTACAGCAGGCAGGTCTTTGTACGTATCAAAGAATCGTGGTAACTCTTTCAAAGCACTGTTTCACTGTTATGAGAGCTTCTGATGTTTGTAGAAGCTTTTCAACCATTTGCGAACATAGCATCTCTCAGTCATCTTTTTTGTCATTTTTGTTAAGCTTAGCTGTTCAAATAAGTTGGCTTGAACTGAAGCTGTTTTGTTGCCCAGATACACAGACTTACCTTTTAAAACTCTGAACTGAAATAAGTAGTTGAACCTGGCCAGCTTTTAAAGTTGAGACTAGTAATGCAACCTAAATTCATAAAACTGCTTAGAAGCTGTCTGCAGTCAAAACTCAAATAATGAAAGTATTTTATTACTAACTTAGGTATCCACTGATCATTGATCCCTCCGGACAAGCTACAGAGTTTATCATGAATGAATATAAAGACCGTAAAATAACTCGTACGAGTTTCTTGGATGATGCTTTCAGGAAGAACTTGGAAAGTGCCTTGAGATTTGGTAACCCACTTCTAGTCCAGGTTAGTTTCATGATCCTGCAGAAGCAATTTAAAATTCTTGAATTCTGCCCCATGTGCTAGAAAAGTTTTCAATTGTTCCATTAGTAAGATGCAAATAACTTTATTTTCAAACCATAATTTAACAAGTAAACTAGTACTGAGTTATATGTGCAGTGTTAGTTTGAAAAAAATGTAATTAGTGAGATACACAATCAAAAGAACATATCTTCTTTTTCCACCAGTTCAAGATAAAATGCTTTTATTTTCAAATGATCTTTCCTTACTTCCACTCTGTAAAGCGAGACCTATTTGTCTCTTGTTTTGTTTCTATGTGCTACCTCTGGTCAGAGATGATAGCACTATGGCTAGTTATCTAGAATTAAATCTACTCTGAGTAACCAGAAGAAGTTTCAGTAATACAAAGAAATAGGTAACTGCAGGAATAGTTGATTTTTCACTTGAGACAGATATATTTTTTGTTTCTTAGTGTGGAAGTGGGATAAAAAAGGATTAGCCCACAGATGAAATTAGGAACTGTTGCTTGTGCTGTTTAGAATAGGGCTTATTATGTGTTAGAACTAACACGATGGCATCCATTAATAATACTTACCTGAGATTTTTTTTTTTTTTGTAATAGTCTAAACACTGTGGTTGAACTATACAAGCACAAATCTGAAGTTGAAGTACTTTTTGAATGTAATTCATATTCCAAACCAACTGCAAAGTGATTACTTACCAGAGCTTCAAGCCGCAGCTGGAGCAGGATTTTTAGCCTGAAGATAACTGCAAGCAGCAGAATATTTTAACATGTCTCTGCTTCTAGGATGTGGAGAGCTATGATCCAGTTCTGAATCCTGTTCTGAATCGTGAAGTCCGGAGAACTGGAGGCAGAGTTCTGATTACTCTGGGAGACCAAGATATTGATTTATCACCATCCTTTGTTATCTTCCTCTCCACCAGAGATCCAACAGTAAGTAAAACGAAAGGCTCTCTTGTTGGTCGAAATGGTATTTCAGGGAACTGAGAAGGTTTTTCGTGTTTCCTGTAATAGGTTGAATTCCCACCAGACCTCTGCTCTCGTGTTACGTTTGTGAACTTCACGGTAACTCGCAGCAGCTTACAGAGCCAGTGTCTGAATGAAGTTCTGAAAGCTGAAAGACCAGATGTTGATGAAAAACGCTCTGACCTCCTCAAGCTTCAGGGTATGCTTAACTTCCTCCTGTTCTACAAGAATTCAGTGATTTGACTGTAGCTGTAGAAATATCCAGTGAAATATCTTTGTAGTGAATACTCTTGCTTTTTCAAGATGTCTAATGGCAAAGTTACATAATTCATATAATACTTAAAAACTAACACATCTATACAATATGTAATGTAATTTTCTTCTAATTAAGGTGAATTTCAGCTGCGTTTGCGACAGTTAGAAAAATCCCTACTACAAGCGCTTAATGAAGTGAAGGGACGTATCCTGGATGATGACACCATCATTACTACTCTTGAGAACCTAAAGAGGGAAGCAGCAGAGGTCACCAGAAAAGTAGAAGAGACTGATATTGTCATGCAAGAAGTGGAGACTGTTTCTCAGCAGTACTTGCCTCTTTCTACAGCGTGCAGCAGTATCTACTTTACTATGGAGTCCCTGAAACAGGTAGGATGAGTTCTTCTTCCTACCAGGAGCTTCATGTATTTACTGTTTAAAACTGAACAGGCACTCCTAATTTCAGCCCTAGCTGCTATATTGCAGTTTGGGTAGGTGTAAGCCATTGGCTGTGGAACAGCAGGACTCTAGAGAGAAAATAACTCTTGTCTTTCAGATACATTTCCTGTACCAATACTCTCTCCAGTTTTTCTTGGACATCTATCACAATGTCTTGTATGAGAACCCAAATCTGAAGGGAATTACAGACCATACTCATCGCCTCTCAATCATCACAAAGGATCTCTTTCAGGTGCAGTCTTTTAATTAGTAAATATAATTCTTTTATTGTTTTTGAAGGGTTTGGGTTCAAGGCCTCTTGCGCTACTGACTTCTGTTTTGTTGGTAGGTGGCTTTCAACAGGGTGGCACGTGGCATGCTGCATCAAGATCATATAACATTTGCTATGTTGTTGGCCCGGATTAAACTGAAAGGCACTATTGGGTAAACATTTGTTTTCTCGCTTCAATTTAGCTGAAAATGGGAGGAATGTCTTGAGGGCACCTACATAAAGTCTTCTTTTCCCTTAACATTAGGGAACCTACATATGATGCAGAATTCCAGCACTTCTTGAGAGGGAAGGAGATTGTACTGAACACTGCATCTCTCCCAAAAATCAATGGTTTGACTGTAGAGCAAACAGAAGCAATGATGAGGTTGAGCTGCCTTCCTGCATTTAAGGACCTTGTTTCAAAAGTTCAAGCTGATGAGGTAAGTGTTGGTCAGGGTTTGTTTCTGCACTAAATTGTCTGGTTAAGCCCATTAGGTGTCTGTTTTAAGAGGTTCACATTTACAGGTAAGCTCTCCTAGTAAATGAGGGGAAGCCTTAGAGATGAACTAGTTCTAGTTGTTGTGGAATCATTTGTAATCCAGCTATGAAACTTCACTTGTAAATACCAGCGTTGTTCATGACTTAGCCTTGGAAGCAGTGTCATTATTCATCTGCCTTTGTGGTAAGCTTTGGTTCCTGTGGTAGCAAAAGGTGTGATACCACGTGTCTTTTATTGTGCCACTATTGTGTGATAATTATGCAATAGAGTGCAGCAGCCCTGGCCATGCATAACGTCACTGGTGGGCTCTTGGACATTGCTGTTTGGAATAAATTTGGAGAATGCTCAGCTCCTTAGCTCTTTCCTCCTTCTTGTAGCTTAAGTGTTCTGAGAAGTCATTTGTGATGTGACTCTGAAACTCTTATGTTCCAAAAGACAGACGTAATTTAAAATAGTACCTGTTTGGTTGCCCTGCCTATTTTTTATATTGACAGTTGAATTCTCTTTGCTACGTCTAATTTTCCTCTAACTATTTAACCTGGGGTAAAATGATATATGGCTCGAGCTGGGACTTGCTAGAGATCTGTAGAATCAGGGGTGCTGGAGGCAATGCAGAATTGGGAGATATCAGTGAAATGATTGGGCACACAAAGAAAATGTAGTAGACAAATAATAATTTAGGTTTTACATGTGGATTTTTATGTAAAAAACCCAACCAAAGACAACAGAACTTGAAGCAATCGATTGGGTGAAAACAAGTCAAGAACTTACTAAATGTGCTGGTCTAATTACAGTCTTGTTCAGGGAAAAGTTCAAACAATTTATATGAGACACTGAAACCATACATATCTAGAAGCCTTGGAAAGGACTGAGCTTTGTTGAGTGTTGGATAGTAATTGGGGCTAAGTTTAATGCTTGACTTAATTAATTTAATAGTGCTTCTGTTTAACAATGTTAGCACTGTCTTATTCTTGAAGACTTACTCATACGTAGATACTCAAATGCTTCATCTGGTACTCAAATTTAAATTGTTATTCTAAAGATAGATTATAAGTTACGAGCATTAAATGGGAAAAAATCTTATGGGCTTGTGCATTTCATGGTTTAAGCATTTAGCTACTTATTAGAATTTTAAAAGATTTGTTTGCAAATCCGAAGCTAGTGGGGCTTGTCAACCCTACCCTAGCAATCTTTGTTTTCTGCTGGAAGTTGGTACATAGGTGAACACTTCTGCAGTACGTTAAATTCTAGATTTTTAAGGCTGGGATTAAACATCTCTGTTGCACCATGAACAGGAAACTCCATCTCAAGTGTTTTGCATTTTCTTTCAATATAGCAATTCTGTATCTGGCTGGATAGCAGTTCGCCAGAGCAGACTGTACCGTACCTTTGGACTGAAGAGAAACCCGCAAGTAAGTTATGTTGCGCTATTGTCCATGCCAATCCTACTGTACTAATCTAAGTAGAATTACTGTAATTTTAAAGCAATTCTAAAGCAGAGCTTTAAATTGGACCTTAATGTTGGGGAAAATCATAAAGTTGGGATTGTTGGAAGAACCTCAAGTCTGATGCTTTTGTTGTTTTGTGCTTTGTTTATTTTAACAACAAAAACAACCAAACAAAACCCACACAACTTCTGTAAGCGATAGTTACTACGCTTAGCTTTGCACCTTAACCTGTGATTTGGTCTTCTGTGGAGGATAAAACGTACTTCTACAATCTCATTAGATTACGTAATAGTTTGGATTAACCTCAGTCATTGCAAATCTGGGGGTAGCTCTATACTCTTTGTAACAACCTGCAAGACACGGATTTTCTGAGGACAGGGCTGTCCTACTAGAATGTTTCCTCCCGCAGTTGTATCTAAGCATGAAGTCTTAATTCTTGCTGCATTGGTTGTTAGTGCTAATTTGTTAAGAGTTATAATTTAAGGGTAACTGTTGTCTTTCAGTTCCACAGGTGTCTGAAAGGTAACGTTATGAAATGTTTGCTATGTGATCATCCAGGGCTCATTCCTGTAGGTGGCTTTCTAAATTAAGGACTCTAAGCTTGTGTTTACTAGTCATTGTAAAGCTGCTTGACCAGGAACCAGAGCAACTCTAGGTTGTCTATCCTATCCGTCCTAGACAAGTATATAATACTTAAGTCTATCTGGGAGGCAGATTATTAAATCAGTAAGAAAACGTCAAAAGATCTGTTGTCCCTGGAGGTTAAAATCACTTCATGTTGGTGCATCTAGACTGTAGATTTTGTAAACCAAAAGATTCAGTAGAATCTAAAAGCATCTTGATCTAAAAGCATCTTGTCAAGGTAGACTTTTAAAGGGCTCACAACATGAGCAATTGAGCAGGCAGTTAAAATGAAGATGGTAACGTTTCTTTTGTCAAAATGAAGACAGCAGAGAAGCATTCCATTAAAATGTTGCAAGAGATCTTTCAAAGGGATAATTAACTTTTGAAATACCCAGTCTTCAGAACAAGATGGGAGAAATTGGAGACTTGGAGAGAGGAAGGTGTAGAGGTTGGTTTTCTTACCTGTCTGTCTAATCCTGTCTCCTCTTCTCAGCTCCTATTGGACAGGCCATTCATCGTTTGCTTCTGATCCAGGCCTTCCGTCCAGATCGTTTGTTGGCAATGGCACATACCTTTGTTTCAACAAATCTTGGAGAGTCCTTCATGTCCATTATGGAGCAGCCTTTAGATCTGACACACATCGTAGATACAGAGGTAGGTAAGCTGCTTGTTTGTGAAAGGCTGAAGTCCTGGGGTAGTGCTTAGTGCCGCCTTGCCTGAGTTCCATAGTGAGGGAAGCTGTCCACCAGAACATTTCTTCCACTTATCCTTCTGCTCCCCGTGGTATGAGGATTGTTTTCCTATTCGTTAATGTAAAGCTAAGAGTAGCATAATGTCTTTAGCTGGCCAGAGGGAAGAAGGACTGAGCTTACTGCATTCTCATGTTCATGTAGTGACTGATCTGTACGTATCCTTCTAAACTTCTTGGACACCAGGTGAAACCCAATACTCCTGTGCTGATGTGTTCAGTACCTGGTTACGATGCCAGTGGTCATGTTGAAGACCTTGCAGCTGAGCAGAACACACAGATCACTTCTATTGCCATTGGTGAGAACATGCTTTATTTCATCATCTAAGCATGAACAAAATTGTTAGCAGCAAGAGCTTTAGCAACCCTTCTGTCTTTTAGGTTCTGCTGAAGGGTTTAACCAAGCAGATAAAGCAATAAACACAGCAGTGAAATCTGGAAGGTGAGTTGTATTTCCTCTTTAACTAGCGTACTGCCTAGCAGAAAGGTAAACAGGGGGGGAAGGGGGAAATAATATACTAGCTAAATAGGTAAAACAGTAAAAAAAAAAATAGGACTGTCTACTGAAATTTGTAGTAACTCAAGCACAGCTGTTCACAAGTTCTGTTTTATTTAAATAGTTTGAAGATATGTAGGTTGTTTACAGTACACAGTAGCTGATTCTGTGTAGAAGATAGGTTTAAAGAGGGAGGAAAATCTGTAACATTGGTAGGGTATTCTGTTACTCCTTGTGGTAGTTATAGCCAGGATCCATAAGCTGTACACTAAAAGCACTTTTTCTGATTTAAAACTTCACAGATGGGTGATGCTCAAGAATGTTCACCTGGCTCCTGGCTGGCTCATGCAGCTAGAAAAGAAGCTACATTCCCTACAACCTCATGCTTGCTTCAGACTCTTCCTTACCATGGAGATTAATCCAAAGGTAACGTTGATTTGAAAATTGATTCTCTAGTAGAGTAATCAGTTTGCAGAGCTGAGAGTGCTGCCCAAGGAAGGTTTTCTCATGACCATCTTTCTGCAGTGAAGAAAAAGGACCTGCCTGTCAGGGTAATTACTAGCCAAGGTTTCTGATAAATTAATTGTAGTCAAAAACTTCATACCATTACTTTTGCTGCTTCCTCTACCCTCCAGAAGAAAGGCAGGACTTCACTCTGCGTGCTCACAGTGCGGTTTGGAAGCTAATGGAGACTGTGGTGTTAGAGTAATTTAGTAATTTAGTGAAGGCTGAAGGAGCTGGATTCGAGGTTACTGATCTTTTCTAGGTGCCAGTGAACCTGTTACGTGCCGGACGAATCTTTGTGTTTGAACCTCCTCCTGGTGTAAAGGCAAACATGCTGAGGACTTTCAGTAGCATTCCAGTTTCTAGAATGTGCAAGGTAAGGCTGTGGTTTGTGTAGATGAAAAAAATGTAATAATGTGTTCATTAAATTCTTAACTTATGTCATAAAACCTCAGCTTCTAAGATGTACATGAAATTTTGTTTTTTTCTCATGGAAGTAAAGTAGTAATTGCTGCTTCTGTTCTTAGCATGTATTCAGTTTTGGTAACAATGGAGCATTAAATCTGACATTTTCTAGCATTCTAGGAGGCTTTGATTTTTTTTATCAGTTCACCTAAGTAGCAGTTGTATTTATTTTTATTTGTTTTTCTCCACTTCTTAGTCTCCAAATGAGCGTGCTCGTTTGTATTTCCTACTCGCCTGGTTCCATGCCATTATCCAAGAGCGCTTGCGCTATGCTCCATTGGGTTGGTCCAAGAAGTATGAGTTTGGAGAATCTGATCTGAGATCTGCCTGTGACACAGTAGATACATGGTTGGATGATACAGCAAAGGCAAGTAGTGTCTTGTGGTGTAGGTAATACTCAGATTACTTAACATCCTCAGTAAAACAGTCTGCTCTGGAAACATATAGTAAGTTAAATGAGTAGGCACAGATAACCTGATGGCAATTTAACTTAGTTCTTGGGGTTGATTACTCAACAAGAGGACATGAAAAGGAGCGTTTCCTGCTAATTACATTGCATTTTACTTATAGGGTCGTCAAAACATTTCGCCTGATAAAATCCCCTGGTCTGCATTAAAGACACTGATGGCACAGTCTATCTATGGAGGTCGTATCGATAATGAATTTGATCAACGCTTGTTAAACACTTTCTTGGAACGTCTGTTCACTACTTTAAGTTTTGATAGTGAATTCAAACTGGCTTGCAAAGTTGATGGACACAAAGATATTCAGATGCCGGATGGAATCAGGTATCATTTTTCACTTACCCTGCTCTCTGTGTACAACTTTTCTTCTTTTAAATTAAAAAACTCGACAAAACACAAACAAAAAACCTCACCTAACCTGTATTTCTGGTGGAATTTAGCTGTGTAAACTTGTCTCAGGCAAAGAACTACCTTGCCATTCTAGTAGAGGAAGCCTTCTAATGAATATTGAAACTCTTATTTGCAGGCGCGAAGAATTTGTCCAGTGGGTTGAGATGCTGCCAGATACGCAAACGCCATCGTGGCTGGGCCTGCCAAATAACGCAGAGAAAGTTCTTCTCACCACACAAGGTAAAACCAGAACTTCAACAATGTCTTTCTTAGATTACCAGGCTGCAATACTAATAAAAATCAGAAGGGAAGTATAAATCCTGCTTTCCCCTCCTCCCAGAACACAGGTGATATAACTTCCACAAGATAAGACGCCCGAGTAGGTAAAAAACCGACCAGAAGCTTCTGAATTAAAAACAGTTACATTCAGCCTTCCAGATGTCAGGCTCCCATCTTCATCCTAGAAAGCTTTATTGTCAGGTCTGGAGCCACCTGCAGCTGGGTAGTCCCGAATCATGGGTCTAGACTAGGGAAAAGGAAACATCCTAGATCTTGCATATAGTAGTAATCTCTGACGTAACAGCGTATCTTCTGTTTCAGGCATAGATATGATCAGTAAAATGCTGAAAATGCAGATGCTAGAGGATGAGGATGATCTAGCTTATGCAGAAACTGAGAAGAAGACAAGAACTGATTCTACATCGGATGGTCGCCCGGCCTGGATGAGAACACTGCATACCACAGCCTCTAACTGGCTTCACCTTATCCCACAAACTCTAAACCATCTGAAGCGCACTGTGGAAAACATTAAGGTAAGAACTAAGTTTTGTCTAACGAGGGCATAGGAAGTGCACAAGTTCTGATGCATTTGAATAAATGCGTTGTGATTTTTTTTTTAAGTAGTGATTAAACTCGTTAAGAGGGCACAGTGGAGCCAGTTTCAATGCTGATTCTGACTGCCATAGCTATGTAATGCTGTGCTGATGTTCTTGAAATGCTCTTAAAGGTTAGTTTATGTCTTCTGGGGATTATTTGAAGATGTGCAGTGGCAAGCTGTCTGTCAAGGGCACCACCTCTGTAGCTTCCCTTCCCTACCTACCCCTTGAAGTAGAAAGAAACAAGAGCTTCCTATTTGTTTTTTTAGTACCCAGAATGCTACTTATGATTTTGCCTTTACAGCCAGCAGACATTAATCACTGTTAAAATTTAGTGGTGGTCAGTGAGAGGGCATAGGGCAGCAGCTTCTGCTAAATGGGAACAGAAATTGCAAGGGCTAGAGGAAACTTTTGAGGTCTGGACAGCTCTACCCTAAGCTCTAGCTCAGGAATAATCTCCCCAGTTGAATGTGCCCATGATTGCCTCGCTGCTTCTAAAGACTTACTGAGAGATAGTAGGCAAGAGCATTTTATTGCTGATTAAAAGAAATCCTGGGTTGATTGGAAGGACCTGCAGCAGGCAGTCTGCATTAATTGTTCAACTAAGACTTCTACTTTTCCTGCTTCTCCAAGGGAGAGGAGATTGATTGTTGTAAACAGTCTCTGCAGTCACTTTCTGCACCTTAGGCTGCATCTTCAGGTTTAATATTTGTAGTTATGATGTCGTGGATCAGCCCATCCAGGATTTTGGGGTTGCTTTTGTATCAGTTTTCCAGCAAGAACTTTGATCTGCAACTTCCTTTCAATGTTTTGGCAACCAGGATCCTTTGTTCCGATTCTTTGAAAGAGAGGTGAAAATGGGAGCTAAGCTGCTTCAGGATGTTCGTCAGGACCTTGCAGATGTGGTTCAAGTGTGTGAAGGAAAAAAGAAACAAACCAACTATTTGCGTACGCTTATAAATGAACTGGTGAAAGGTATGATAATTCAAATTAGCATCTCCCAGTGCCCTCTTTGCTTCTTGCACTCTCTTAAGTTATACTCAGCAGCTGAAAAAAATTATAGGAAAATTGGGATTGATTTTATCACTTGAAACAAGCGATAGTTTTGAGTCAAATATAAAATTTCAGTTGGTTCAGTTTGAGATTTCAAGTTGAGGTAGCTAATACTAGACTTTTTTGTTTGTACAGTTCCTATCAGTAGCTCAGTTTCTAAGATGAAATCTTACTAAATCCATTAGTCTCTGAACTGTGGCGGAACAAAGTTTTTATACCACAAAGTCAGTAATGTTATTCCTATAAAATCTCTTAGAAAATATTCAAGTTTTCTGAATTTCTGTTTCAAGATTGTACGTAAATGTGAAGTTTTCACAGACATGCTGCTTCGTGAAGCTCTGCTGTCTACTTTGAACAGAAGTGCCTTTTGAAAGACAGATAACCTCTTCAGTTTTTTCTATAGAACTCAAATCTTCTTGTAAACTTGAAGATCAGTTACTACAGACCACAACTGTCTGTAACTGAAGGAGTATTGAGGGGTTTCTGGAACTGGATGGCATTTTAAATAAATAGTAGACCCGAAGGCCACTTGCTTCGTAGTCTTTGAAAGTGCTTTTGTTTACTGAGCGTTTTGAGATAGAGACTGATATCTTCGTCTTAAGTCTTAAATGGCTATTGGGAGAAAAAGTGTCAAATTAGTGTGTAATTCCAACCTGTATGCAAACAAAACGTAATTCTAATGACATTTTCACAGGTATTTTGCCTCGTAGCTGGTCTCATTACACCGTGCCAGCTGGCATGACTGTTATTCAGTGGGTGTCCGACTTCAGTGAGCGCATTAAACAGCTGCAGAATATTTCCCAGGCAGCCGCTTCTGGTGGAGCAAAAGAACTAAAGGTATCACGTGCTGACTTCTTCTAGAGGTTATTGGTGGAGCTGAGTAACTCTTTCATGGAGTCTTCATATCAAGGCTTCTGAATAGCTGCTCAGGCAAAACAGGTTCACTCAACGCTCTCTGAAATGTGCTTGTAAATACTGCTGAGTATCTCCTGATCTCAAAACAGTGAGGCCTAACAGGCTAACTGGTCATACAGGTTAGAGGGAACTTGGTATTTTAGAATGACAGACGATGTAGCTCTAGAGCAAAAAGCCATTTAGCAGTTACACAGTGTTCCAGTAGCAGCATGAAAATTTTCATGTAAACAGATTGCTGAAGTGATAGTCATTATAATAATTAATTAATATTGCAGCTGATGATTTTTTATTGTTATTATTTTATTTTCTTTCTTTTCCTTCTTTATTTCCCACTCCCCAAACAGAACATCCACGTGTGCCTTGGTGGCCTGTTCGTACCAGAGGCGTACATTACCGCTACAAGACAATATGTTGCCCAAGCAAACAGTTGGTCCCTTGAAGAACTCTGCCTGGAGGTCAATGTGACAACCACACAGAACGCAGTGCTGGACGCCTGCAGTTTTGGAGTCACAGGTAAACTTAGCAGAAAGAAGGGATCCTTGGTCTAAAATATTTCAGAAGCTTCTAGTATTAAATGAACTATATCAAATGGAAAACATGTCAATACACACCTTCTGAAGTTGATTCAAGATTACTTTGGTATTAGTTAGTAGGCAAGTACTAATAAATGTCAGGACTCAGGTCAGTGTATATTTAAGAGGTGCCAAGTAGTTTGTGAGCTGCAGGATGTGGGAACAACCGCACAAAGCCTGGGGGGTCTCCACAGGCACAGAAGTGAAAACAAAGGTACCACAGAGCTTGGTCCTTGCTAGAAAGCAAAAAAACCTTTCAGACCTGTTGCTTTCTTTCACCCCTGTATCAGGGATCTTTGCAGGCATAGTTTTCCACTGTGCTTTGATCTTTCCCGCAGCAGAGCAGGAATCTCAAGCATGTTTTGATACGGTGCCTCTGAGTCTATCACAGAGCTGTGTTATCTGAGTGCAATGTTCTGGTCAAACCCCCAAGGACAGACAAAAGTTAATAGATGTGTCTTTCAGCACCCCAGCTGCAAGTCACATGCATGTGTTTACAGTCCTCCTCGCCAATCTTTCCTTATTTTCCCCACAGATGGTTTATCTTCTGCAAACTCTATTTTGTAGTATTAAACACTTCCCTCTCATTTAGCAGACTTAAACAATGCGTAGGGAGACAGTTTTTGTCTGAATGTGTCAAAGCTCTTAGAACTCTAAAGTGTGTTTCCATTTACAGGCCTGAAGCTTCAGGGAGCTACGTGCAGTAACAACAAGCTGTCGCTTTCAAATGCTATTTCAACTGTACTGCCCATTACACAGCTTCGCTGGATCAAGCAGACAAATGCTGATAAAAAAGCAAATGTTGTAAGTGTCGGTAAAAATAATTTTTAAAAGAACTCTCACAAACACCTAGCTTTTTTTTTTTCCTGAGGCTTTAACGGATACTTTTATTGAGCACCACAATCATTTCTTTTCTAATATTCTTAGTGTCAGTTAGTGCCTAAATTTCAGGCTAGCAGCAACAGACTTAGTGTTGACTAGGTCTTTCTTTAATCTAGCTACAAAGAAGGACGTGTATCCAAAAATGCTAGTATGTTCAGGCCAAAATGTGAATTTATACTTATAAAGAAATCTGGCCTTCAGGTGAGTGTTAGGCCTGTTTTTTTTCTCTCATATTTGGAGTATTGAGTTACCCAAGACTAAATTCCCATCTCATAAATTACATGTAGTATTATAGAAACTTCTTAAACTCTTCAGCTACCTTACATAACTCTTCTTCTATATTCACATTTTTCCCCAGGTTACTTTACCAGTTTATCTGAACTTCACTCGTGCTGATCTGATTTTCACGGTTGACTTTGAAATAGCTACCAAGGAAGATCCCCGTAGCTTCTATGAACGTGGTGTTGCGGTTCTCTGCACGGAGTGAAAAGATTTGTTTTGACTGGTTAATTCTGTAGTAATTGTCAGTCTTCTATGTAGCAGTTACCTGTACTTTTGTAACCTGGTTAGGTTGTCAGATGGATTTGTGCTAAGTTGACTAGAAAGAAAGGAGGCAGTACATTGGAGAGCTGGTAGGCTAGATGTCTTCGAAGGAAAGTTGGATGGGATTTTTTTTACACGGTTTGTTGGTAGATGTGGTATTCAGTGGATCATGTCATATGAAATAAAATGTGTAGCAAGACTTTTGACTCTATTTCTGGAAATGCAATTCTTGCAGGTTTGTTTTTGTTTTTTATTGTCTGGAAAAACGGTACCTATGATGTTTTCACAGAATAATAAGTACTGAGTCAGTATTCAAGCAGATTGCTGACCCTCACAGAGCTTACTCAGCAGCTGGTTCAGCTTGCCTCCATTACCAACAGCTTTGAAAAATAAGTCTTCAGTGCAGTGAGACACAAACCCTTACATGATCTGCTGTGACATCTGATGCCATTGCGTGAATTATTTGCAATGAACTGGCTCTTGCTTGGAGTAACCTGTGTTTACACAGCTGCCAAGATGCATTCAGAAGCTAGCGTATCCTAAACAAGACTTAATGGTCCTGTCGATCATGGGGCTTCTGCTTTCTTAAGGTGCGTGCTTTAAGTTTCTGAAGAACTAATGTGCTTATGCTGCTCCAGCTTCTGTGAGTTGCTTTCTTTTCTATCACCAGAATATTAATATCTGGAAATCGTACTGTCACTCCCTCCCGTTTCATTTCAAATACACTGTCCTCCTGCCAGCAGTGTGCTCTGGGTACCAGTTCTAGCTGTCAGCAGCTCAGCTGAACAAGCACCTTTCTCTCAGCATACTTCTGCATGTACTTTTTGTACATAGCTCAGCACCTGGGCTGTGGTACCAGCTTATAGCTACTATAAAAACCTTCAGTTAAACCAGTTCCCTGTATTAGCAAGTACTAGTGATAAGATCAAGAGTCTCAAATATGCTTGAAGTAGCTAGAGCTTCCCAAACTACTCAACATTTCATGTCAATCTCTGCATTCAGCCTGAACTAACAAAAGGTGTGTTTTCAGTTTAGCAGTTAATCCACAGCTGGATTCTCACACTGAATAAGCAGACTTTGAACATCTGGTTATTTACTGTCCCATCTGTCTTACCCCTTCAACTTTTCTCTCCTCCTTGTTCCTGTATTATTTTTTTCTGTAGGGGATTATTTCAGCACAGTATGCTAAATCGTGGGTGCGAGTGAAATCCTCATTAGACAAGTTCATGATTCTTGGCTGTAGTTGGAAGGTCAGTAGTTAAATTTTATTTTGCCTCAGCTCTGGTGGCTGAGGACTATTCAGCACACAGCTAGGGCTTAAACAGGTGTGACTTCCCTGAAGGGGGGAAGCTCTTCATCAGTCTTACTTCTAGAGAAATCTGCAGCTGCAAGGTTTTTGTTCACAGTTACAGTAACTGCAGTCACTGCACCATTCCTTGTTGCTGGGACAAGTGGGAGAGTGAGCACAGTAGCTGGTGTCTTGGGTCAAAGGCCTCTGAATCTCACTATTCTAACCAGTTTGTTTCCAAGCTGATTAGAAAAGACCCTTATCTCCAGGTTGAGAATAAATATGAAAACAAAGTTGCTTTAATAAAATAAATATGTAGCTGTTAGCAAAAGGGTGCAAGGCTAGAAGTTACATAGTATTTCGACTGGCTTTACGCCTTATGAAGAAACTGCAAATTGAAAACCTGTGCCAATCACACAGAAGGAGCACTTTCACAAGTAGTTGCTACCAAATTCTTTCAAGCCATCATTATGTTTTTATAGATTGTAATTCCTCTTCCACACAGACTACCCAAACTCTGAAGGTGATAGAAATTACCATACAGAAGGAGATCAGAAATAGAGATTGTGCTGACTAACTGGCCTCCCATCTGTGTGCACTATTTCTGCAGCTCATAATTGCTCTAAGGAATAAGACTGCCTTCAGCTAATATGTTCAACTTCACACTGCAAATTCTAAACTGGCAGGTATACTGACACTGTATGCCTAAAACATTGTTCAAAACAGTTTGGAACAGGTATCTTTATTAACACAGGTCTCCCCGTTTGAAAAGGAGGAAAAAAAAAAAAAAGGCTAGATTCCAGTCAGTTCAGCTTAATGCAATTCAGTTGTTTCTAGTCGAACCCCCAAGATCATTCACTGCCCAGGTACTTCCCTCCTCATACAGTCATCACATCAGTCAGACACATGAAGAGCCAAACACTGCTATGAAGGCGGTGTGAGGTGAGCTATAGCTCTTGAAAACCAATTACCGCTATACAGTCCTTCCGCCTTCCCTCCTCAACAAACCCTGTAATAGTTTTTTTGACATCATGCTGAAACCGAGCGCATGCCTCCAGGTACAGGAGTTAGGCCCCAGGCACAAAGCTCAGCTGTGATCCTGCGGACAAACCTCAGGTAGTTTTCATTAAACTACCACACCAGCTTGTTTACTTGATTCTACCTTTTCAGGTGCATCTCAAGGCTTACAGTACACAGCACAGCTGCATTTGTAGCAGGCTTGAGCTACTTTGGTTAAAGCTTGTTCAGGTACCATCTGCAAAAGAATATCTACCAGATTCATTCTTAGGAACAAACTGTTTATCCAATGATTTCTTCATACCTCAGATTAAGTTGCACGAAATTTCTTCCTTCTTAATTTTTCACTAGCGCTTTCTGGAACGAGAATCCCTTGTTTTCTCTTAATTAGGGGCTGTTCAGCCATTGTACCATCACAGTCAGCTGCCAGCGTGGGGTGTGGAGTGCTCTCACTTGGGCTTGCAGGGAGATCAGCAGAGGCTGGAGGGTTAATACTCACCAGTAAGGAATGGTCAGGTGTCAGCTGCATGGAAGTAAGTGCTTCTGTGGCTCTGGGCTTTTCCGATAATTGCCACGGGCTTCTCAGGAAATCCTTCTCTTGGCTAGGAAGTTCCAAGGGTGCTTTACAGTCATTTACTGCCTGAATGTCACTGACTTTTGTTTCTGGGCAGAGCCAGGCTGGAGATTTAGGGAAGGACTCTCCATCTTCCAAAGTATCTTCCCAAGCCGTTGCTTTTGGGACACTGTTCACCTGTGGTGCAACTTTTATACTACTTAGAGAACTTAAGCTACAGTCAGAATAGGTGGATGCATCTTCTGAGTCACCATCATAAGGATCTAAAAACTGAAATAAAGATCTCCCTAAATATGATGGATGCTTATATGTCCACTAAGAAAAAAAAATAGAAAAGGCAACATACAGTAGGCTTTAAAACCACTTTAAATGCAAGTCACAGACTTACTATGGAAGTTTTTATCCACACATTCCCAGCTATATGCTAATAGTTGGATGCTACAATGAGAACAAAGCTGCTGCATAATAACCAAACCTACTTGCAATCCCCTGGAGTCCCTCACTTTCTTGATTCCTCCAGCAAGTGGGCCAGGCACAACCTATGTAAGAGACATTAACATAGGTTTATAGAGCACCTTCCTTTGAAGCGATCAAAGTGTCTTATCACTGATCAAAGTGAAACCAGAGCGTGTAAAAATTGTAGAGAAGAGGAAGCCAGATTGTCCCCTTGCTGAAAGGCAGTAGAAAGTGTGTCTCGGTCTAGCTTTATAAAGGCGTGCTGAGGTTAGCCTAAAATAGAAGGACTGAGGAGAGCTATGGCAAGTCTCGCTGCACTAAAAACTCTGCTATGAAGAGAACAATGAGTAATGGGATATCTCACCACCAGAAAAGTAAATTAAATCAGCATTTAACTAATATTAGACAAGATATACTTTAGGGTTTAGAAAGCTTCCCTCCCACTGAGGTCCCTTTTTGTTGTTTCGCATAGGGATGATTCAAAATTCTTGTTGCTTGGATCACAAATTTCTTGTCCTTTAGACAGTTCTGTAACTAATACAGCAAATCGAGGCCTTTCAGTCAGCCTCAATATCGCTGCTGTAGCACTGAGGAGGTTTCAGGCAAAGATTCTTTCCCTGACGTAGTTAAACATGTCCAGACCTGGACAAAGAATTTCCTGCATAAATGTATGCTTCAGAGCCACATCATTCTGAAGTAGTGCTTATAGTCTGGGTCTATATAAACAAACAAACAAAAAAACACCCCAAAAAAAGCACTATGTAGGGAGACTCCCTACATACTCTATAAGCAATTCGCATGGACTAATAGCAAGCATCAAGTGCTGAAGAATTTTACCCAGAAATTGTTTAGCTCTCCACTCTGGAATCAGGTCTTTTGTTTCATCAAAATTTAGCACACTCAGTTGACAGAACAATGTTCAGGAAGTTACCAGTGTTCATAACTGATTGCCACAGCAACAGAGCTGCTCTCTTAATCTCATCCAATATAAATAATCAGAAGGTTTGAGGTTCACCCAGAGCTGTGGAAACTCTGCTGGACCAGAGCTACTGAAAGGTAACCACCAGAAACAACCCAGGGCAGCTTTAAGCACTTCTAAGAAGTACTTTATGCTACATTTGTCTGCCTGAAACACTGGCACTTTCCTGCCTCATCCGCCCAAAATCAATTTTGCTAAAGTAGTAACACTTGTAAAAAAGAAATGGATACAACAGTGTTGGCTTTGGGACTGTTAGGTTTTTTTCTCTTCTGCTTTTATGGTCACAAACCCAACAACCCCAGCAACCACACCTTGGGCTCTCCCCGCTGAGACTGATGGAAAAGTTGGACACCCACCAGGGAACCCCATCACCATCAAAATGCTCCAGAGAATCAGTTCTTACCTCTGCACAGGATTCGGACTCGGACTCCGAACTTGACTCTACTACGCACTTCTGCTGCGAAGGAAGAGGAAAACGCTACTCAAAGCAGAGTTACCACAGCTTTGGTTTGAAGCTGAAATTCTAGTACCAAAGAGATGCTATGTTTCTCCAAAGCTTTCCCATCTAAAGCCAGTTTGTCTTTTCGAATATCCTATATTCGTGGTGCTGGTTGGGTTGTGTAAGACATATGGAGACATATGGAAAAACAGAAGTTCTGTCTTCCCTCCCTTCCCCCTGACTACCTTCCCCTAAAGAAAAAAAAAAAAAATCAACCCAAAAGAAACTCTGGGAACAGAACATGCCTTACATTTGTTGGGAGTGGTTACTCCAGGTCTGCAAATAATTTTACAAAGTTTTTTTTGTTTGCACTGAGGATTTTTTTGTTTCTTTCCTTTTGGTGGGCCTGTATCTCAGAAACGTAATGGCAGATAACTGACTAAAACTACATCCTCATTTTTTCCAAAGCTCTTGCTACAGAGACCTTACAAACAAACAAACCCCTTATTCCCCAGCTGGTAGCACAGCAGCAGAATAGCTTCCTCCCTCTCTTTTGGTTTCTTTGCAAGTGACACCATTTGAATTAGTTCATTCACACCTGTTCCTCATGCAACCTTTTCCAGCACAGCTAACCGCGTTATCAGGCTCATGACAAAACAACCGACACTTTCTAAATCATATTTTAAAAGGGAGACAGAGAAGCAACAATTGGAAAAAGTTACCATGTATTTATGTGTCAGCCTTTCTATGCAGTCTGGGCTTTTGAAAGAATCCTTCATTTCCTGAGCATCTACTGAAACAGGCAGAGGGTAGGACAGCACATTAGAGAGAGTCTTCTCACAGATAAATTGCCCAGACATGGTAACTCCCTGTATGCTAGAAAGGTTGGTCATTCCTTCACAAAGTCTGTGTTAAGTTCTCAAATAACAGCATGTTCTGTTTAAAAACAAACAAGAAGCAGCCACTGTCTTAAAACAATGATTTGATTCACTAGTGTTTCACACACCACAAGAAAAAAATAATTTAAAAAAAATCCACTCTTGGAAAAAATAAATAAATCCACTTTACAAAGGCACTGTAAGTTTTCTGAACCCTCAAAGAGGAGCTTGTACTCAAAACATCAAACCAGACCGGGGAGGGACAAATGCAAAGCCCTGTGGAGAGCCAGCCCTCCCACCCTGGCATTCAGTCCCTGTACCCTCCAGCCCAGGGCCTCTGTTCCAGGGCCCTCCCTTCCACCCCTACCTGCCATGGGCTGCCCAGCCCCACGCCTCTTCCTCCGCAGCTGCTTCTGCTCAGCTGAGGCCATCCTGCTCCCAGCACCTTCCCCTCCTCCAGCTTTATAGGCCCCCACCTGTCCCACCTCTGCCTTCACCTCTCACGCATTCCCCTCAGCTCCCTCAGCCTGGAGACCTCGCTCTTTTGAAAAAGATGGGAGTGAAGCAAGGTTAAAAAAAAAAAAAAGGTCCTCCTATGAAAGCACTCTGTGCTACTGCTAGAGGCTCCAGACTGCACGATGGGTTCATCAGAGCTGACTGTGTAAAGGTCCACAGCAAAAATGTGCACAAAATATCAAGGCAGTTTGAGTCCTCTAGTCATTACATTTCTCTAAGTGTGTGTATGTATAAAAACCACACGTATACATGGACACGCACATCTACAGCTGAATTTGCAAGGCCTGGTAGCCAGAGATATGATGCTCCCTCTCTACTCTTGCCAGTTTAGTTTCTGTAGCCCCATTTAACTCACATGGCTTTCAGGCTGATAAGTCACTAGCCAAAGGGAAAACCAGCTGGCCCCCTGAGAAGCAGCCAGGATATCCAGAGCCATTTCTTCCTGCCACTTGCTGCAGCAGATGGTCCCCAGTCTGTTGGATAGACAGTTGTGGTTAGACACACAATGTCCAAGCATCTCTTAATCACAATCCATCACGTGTGATTTTGAAGACTTAGATACCATCACCTTTACTTGCCATCACTCACTGAGGAAAGGAACAATTTTGCTGTTTTTAAATACCAGGAATGGGTTTTTTTTCAGATTTACCAGAGAACTGAATCAGGTTCATTTTCATAAAGAAGATGTGATGTGACCCTTTGAAGGCCACCTCCATTCCCCTTCTTCACCTCCTTTTTATAGGGAAAAGAAGAACTAACTCCTTTCACTTTTTTTAGCCAAATTCCTCTTCTTCCCATTATTTCTTTCCTATCTGCCTTTCTTGCACAATGCAGAAGGTACTATTGCTTTAAATTAGTTTTAACATGAGTATAGAAGCCTCAGTAAAACAAGCATCTCTCTGTGAAGCCTGCAGGGTGTTGTCACTCAGAAAAGGCACTAGGAGCAAGTCCCTGGAGAGGTGACAGAGCAGCTGCACTGAGAGCAGCTCACAAACTCCACAAGCCTTCCAACCCACTTCTGCCTCCTGCTGAGCTAGGCTCTATCAATCACATAAACCTCTTTTTTTCCCCAGACACCTCCTTTTCCATCTCCTTACCTTCTCTACCTGGGCAAAGACCACCTGACGGTTATTCCCACTCTTTGGATTCTCCAATCACTTTCAAAATAAAACAGCAGCTAAAAGTCTCATACAACATCCCCACCACTGAAGTGGGAGCAAAGCAGTGCTGGGCTAGCGCCTACAGAGCCAGCTGAGTTGAATGAGCACATCTGATCATCATCCTTAATCCAAACACATGGCTTGGAGTCATTTCTCCCACAAAAGCCTGCCTAAAATCAGCTACTGATGCTTTACAGGTAGCAGCTGTTAGCAACAAGGCCCTAGTGCCTGAGGCTCAGGAGAACTGTTGGTTTGCGAGGGGATTACACATGCACTGGGGGCTGTAATGTTGAGACCAGGGCAAGGCTGGTGCAATGAACCCACTGCCAGCACCCATCTAGGCAGGGGTCAGGCAGCAGAGGAAACGGATATCCAAGGAGCCAGGAAACATATCCAAGGAAGGTTGTGGGTTTCCACTTCTCAAAGCGCAGAGGCAATGCCATGGCCAAGCCCAGGCAGCTTTCGGCCACACCCAGTTGGTGCACTATGAACACAGGAGTGGCCAGAGGGTTACAGAGGCCCAGGAACGCTCACTTGAGCTGTTCATTTCAGCCATTTACTGTACTGCTGCTCAGTGCTTTGGCTCTCCTTGTCACTCCTGGAAAAAGCCCTTGGCCCTGCACAGACCTTGTGCCAGCCCCAGGTAGCTCTAATCTCCCCATAGCCCAGCCTTTCTGGCCAGCAGAGAATGTAGGTAAAACAGTTCTATTGTTTGCAAAGGTGTCATCGCTCCTTCACCTTTTACCCATGGGTGCTTGTTGTCTCACTGCTTCACCGAGTGCTCCCAAGAGGCCAGTTCAGCCTCTATGTTATAACTTCCCATCTAATAAATCACGTATGTCTGTCATACTTCTAAAAATTAGTTCCCACCCTCCCCATTTGAAATACAGTTGACTTCTACAGTTGACAAAATATACTCAGCTGTATGCTGTGAAATGCACTGGAGGAAAAATTCTAGAAAACTCATTTGTCCAAGGTGAAAACCAAAACATTAAAGCTCTGGGACTGAGTCCAGCAGATCTCAGCGATGCAGACACTAAGGCTGGAGCTGCTCGAGGCTGAGGGGCTATGTCTCAATTCTCACCTGTGGAACAGACAGGACTGCTCTCTTTGGGAGGAGATTTAGGTGTTAGTTTATGTTGATCTTGAATTATTCATTAATAATCTTGAATACTTCCTATTAGTCAATGGAAATGATTATCACTTGGCTGCAGATTGCATCTGCAAGCTGTGAACAGGGAACTGATTCACAGAGAGCTGTGTTTGACTCACAGATATCTTGTTCCAGCCAAACCTCCCACCATGAGAAATGCAGCGGGTACGGGATGTACTCCAGGGCTACTGGGTCTCCACAGGCAGCTCTGCAGCCATCTAGGTGCTCTAGCTGTGGTTTGAGAGCTGAAACCAAAGCAATCAGGCAAATAACACTTTTTCTGCATGGGGGCAGGCGAAGGTGAACATTTAGGAAACAAACAAACAAACAGCTTCTGTTCATATACTGAGCATGATATCCTATGGTATGGAATATCCCTTTGTGCAGTTAGGATCAGCTGTCCTGGTCCCCTCTCAGCTTCTTGTGTCCATCCAGCCTGCTTGCTGGCAGGGCAGCATGAAAAACTAAAAAGTCCTTGACTTCATATAAACCGTATTTAGCAACTAAAACCATCAGTGTGTTATCAAAATTATTCTCATACTAAACCCAAAACACAGCACTGTACCAGCTGCTAGGAAGTAAACTATCCCAGATGAAACCAGGACAGCTCCTGATCTCTGAAGGCTTCTAACCCTTAACACTCTGTGATTCTGTGAAGAGCAGGTTTCTACCCTGCCCAAAGAGCGCAGGCAGCACTTTCTAGTGTCTTTTTCTCCCTTTACTCTCAGACCAGTGTCACCTTGCCTCTGACAGCTACCACTGGTCCTCAGTGGCTCTGTGGCTGTAGGTGGTGCAGCTGATCCTCCCCCAGCCGCCAGTCAAAGACAAGACAGATTATTCACAACACACCTCCAGGCAGGATCAGAACAAGCAGAGATTTGTCTGTTAATTTTGGCAGAGGGCTTGACAGAAGCACCCGCCTGTCTTACAGTGAGTCATCTTTGGAGAGCAATGCCTGTCTCTACATTTTAATCCCCAAGCACTGTTGGAATTGCTATATGGCAATGAAGCCCAACATCAGTACAGATTTTGTATTTAGACATTAGGAGTTTCACGCCTGAAGCATTGTTTTAAAAATGCAAGATGGGATTGTATTGTGGTGAAAGGGGTTTTACTCTGCAATATGGAATAATCAAAACAAGCTACTTAATCCAAATTAAGTTCATCAGATGAAGCCAGTGCAGATCAGAGAATGAAGATCTGCAGCTGGTTGGCCATTTGGGCGAACCCACAGCTGAACACTAATCAACAACATTTCAGTCAAGCGCTGTGGGCAGCTAGAAACAAGATGCTGCAGAACCTGCAAAGTCTTGTCTCGCAGGGCGTGTTTCTGCCTATGAGCAGTGCAGAAAATCTTTTAGATTCCACTTCCTATTAAAACCAAGCTGTGAGCAAAGACATTAAAAGTATCGTTTACAGCTCTTGTGCAGAACAGAAATGGGCTTTATCCTTTACTTCATAGGTACTTGCATATAGAGTGCAGTGTGTGACTGGCAGTATGGTCAAACTGCAACTGCTGCTGCTATCCCAGAGCTTAACCTTGAAAAGTGCTACTGCACCTATTGCTGTTAAGATACGGTTATTAACTCTTCATAAAAAATACAAAGAGAGAACGAAGGCAGCTTTTAAATGCCTGTACTCACAGCTGTTCCCACATAACAACAACCCATTCTTATCTTCACAAAGTCTTCTCCCTGTGATGCATGACAGAAGGGAGTGGGAGGCAAAGAAACGTCCTTGGTGTCTCCAGTCTGTGAGAAAAGAAGTGCTATATTCAGAAGCAGTAAGGAACCATATCCAAAATTTTGGATATTACATGGTACAGAAACTACAGGAGTTGCTAAGATTCCTATTTTTCCCTTGCACATAAGGAGCAGCAGCATCTGGAGGTTAGAAAACACAGCTTCAGTTCTTGACTTTTGTTTTTTGTTTGGATGCGTTGAATCACTGACTTCAGAAAAATTACTTCAGCTCTTTTTAAACTTTGTTCCTCATTTGCAAAGTGTAAGTGTAATGCTGGTTTTCTTTAATCTGCCTATGAAAGGTCAAAATTGGCCAGGAAATATGAAAGGTACTGAATTTTCTTGACAAAGTGTCAAACCCAAACATTTTGCTGTAGCAGAGTAACAATATCCCAGGAAGCCATGCTGGCATTTGGAGAGAGAATTGAATTGTTAAAGAGTGGCTGGACTATTGCTGTTTTATTTCCAAGTCTGCTCATGAATACAGGAGAGGAAATATTTTCCTTACTTGGAATATAGCTCTTCAGTCACCCATAGATTTCTTTGACAGGTTGATGCTGTTCTGAAGATGAAGTATTTTACAATGATATCCCTGGAGCATTCACATCCCCTCCTTTCTTTTGAGCCTGTAAAAATAAGGCATTTTGGCTGCCTCCATTCCCGCAGCCATCACCTTAGGTACAAGATGGAGGTCTTGTAATTACAATACTGAGGAGGCAAGCAAGGTGACCAGAATGTGAATATGCAGGCTCCCTTTCCTAAAACCTCGGTTATATGTGACCTCTATATGGCCTCTCTACATTCCTCCTCATAGCTCAATTTCATCAGTAATTGCATCATCTGAAGATGTGAAGATCTGAAGGCTGTGAAGTCAAACTGTGGGCCGACACACATCACCCCCAGCCCCCAATGAGATGCTGTCTGGCTACTGGACCCACTTCTCAGTGGCTCTGGAGGCTGTAACACAGCGAAGTATTTGGGTAATGTAGCTCTGGCATCCCCCACGCATATTCACACCAAAGGCAATGCCGTTTCCAACGCATGATGTGATCTCAATCCATCAGGTGAAGGACAAAGGTTATACGGAGACTTCTCATCTAGTTCTGCCCTACTTTAATTCCAATGTTTTGCTGAACTTTGGGGGCCTATTTTATGAAAGCTGCCTGCTGACTTGTGGAGTTCTTACCTGCCTGGATACGTGCATGGCTTCTGGGGATGAATATTGCTTATTTTAGTTGCTACTTCCAGTGGATTTCCTACCAAGTGAAGTTAGCATTGTTAGTATCACTTGAGGAACACAACACATCAGTTAGCCATTTGTCTGCAGTTTCAGCCTTTTCTGTTAAATATTATGGTTATGCTGCTGTTGAGACAGGCAGAGTGGACAGCACAAAACCTGAACTGGCTCTTTGTAAACTGGGTTAGGACTAAGCTGAGTTCTTGCAGTAAGCTGCTTCTCTGACCAGTTAGCAAGTTTTACCCAGCCTTTCTAAGTCCCTTTAACCTCAGGAACGTACACAGTCCTTTTCACCAGTGTGCATGCAGTAAGATTGATAGATAGGCTCGGTAGAGATCAAAAAGCTTCAGGTGAAGCATTTGGGCTCAGCCTAGACTGGAACTGCCCAAATTTTAAAGCTGCTCAGTTTAAAATTACAGAGCTCTCTCACTTTGGCTGGACCCTGGGGGATCCTACAGGTGGAACAGGACTTCAGGGTGACAGCAGTGTTCAGGGGCTGTGCCCCGTTTCTAACTGGAGATACCAGTATTCCACAGATCCCAAAATTCACCTCTTCAGCCAGCCAAAAGTCGTGTGAGGATACTGTACAGATCTATTATTTTGGTTTTCAGAAAAAGAAAGTCTGAAGATGGTGTATACGCACATATTTGCACAAATTACAGTAGAAAAATAAAAATTGCCTCTCCTTCTCTCAGGGCACTGACAAATGCCAGACAGCTATCATGACTGCACAGAACAAATACCACGGGACTATGTATTTTGTAATCCCTTAATGCTTCATTTTCAGATCTCCCTCAGCATACATAAGCTCTGACCAAAGCTAATATCTACACTTTCAGAAAATTACTAAAATCAAGTGTATTGTTCCAAACTGATAAAACATAGCAAATCCAGAAGGGATTAGCATGGCAAACTCTAGCTCATCCACTAAAGTACCTGAAGAAAATGAGCAACAGTCTGCACGTTACATTTATAGTCTCACTCTCAAATGCCTCAGTAACAACCTTGGAGAATATCCTGATCATACATATATCACCACATCTTCCCCTGCATCATTCTTAATTAAAAAATAAAAAAAAATAAAAAAGCAAGCACTATTTCCATATCTAGCTGAGCCTGTGCTCCTGTTCCCCTAGAAAAAAATCAGGAAGCCTGAACAAGGGTGTGGCACTTCCCAGAAGCATTCCCAACTCAACCAACCAACAATTCTTTTAAGATCCTAAGAGAGAGCAGTATTTGGGATGCTGAGACAGACTTTGTCTTAATCACTTAAACTTTTCAAGGCCCTCAGCTGTAGTTGCCTGGGTGTATAGATTCAGCATGGATGCACCACGGGGTTTCATGAAGCAAGCAGGATCCAGCCCTGTCAGTAACAATCATGATTTTGAAGGTTTAGTTCTGCTACACAACTTCAACCACTGCACAAAGGAACCTTAGGGTAACTTTAGATATTTCACAGCACATTAATGACAGGAACAAATACTGTGGGTATTATTATTGCTGTTTATTATTATTGCTGCTGTACTTACTTTAGGGCACTTGAAGGTCTATTGTCTTAATTTTTCACCCGTGCATCCTAGAATTGGGAAGGTTTGCTCATTGCTCACACACATCACCATCCCACTCTAGTAGCAAAGCAGCTGTAGTAGAGGTCTCCAGAAATCCCACAGAACGTGAAGGCTCAGTCTCCAGGGCCGTCTGGACTCTGCAGTAGTTCTAGATTTTTGAGACAGTTCATATAATTCCACTAATTTTGATAGAAAAGTAGCTGTCCTCTTACCAGTTATCTTCATTGGTGTTTCAAAATCATTTTCTGGTTCCATGTATGTACCACTGTGGGACTCCGTAGCTGGCAGGACTGAATTTCCAGGTGCAAGAGCAAGTTGTGGATCTTCTAAATAGGAAACATTTCCCATATCTACTGCTGCGGACACACTGTGCATCCGTAGCAGTTTAATTCCTGATGTTTACCGCTAGCGAAATTCATTCTTCGGGATGCATGACAGGGTCCATCTTCTGAGCAGCCATGATAAGAATCTAAAAACTAAAATGAAATAACTAAAAATGAGCGAGGGGACTTGTTTGCTGCCAGATTCATTTCCCACCAAAGGAATCACTAAGATATCCCAGTTGGAGGTTTCCCACAGACTTCCAGTGCACAAACCTGTCTGCCGCAGGGGCCAGCAAAAGCAAAGCAAGAACGCTGGATGGCATTTTAGCAAGAGGAGACAACCCTGGTGGCACTTTGCAGGAGAGACTGTCACCACTGTCATTTCATAAATCATGCTACATGTCTTTTTATGTAGCTTCTACTTTGCAACAGAAGCCTGCTACCAGCTACTTAAGTACTGCTTCACAAAAAACTAGTGGAGCAGTACACGAGAAGTCCTCTCCTCATGAAAAAATCAGGGTTAAAAAACTATTATGGACTATATTTTTCTAATACAGAAAGGCAACTAAACAGTATTAATTACAACCAGTCACAAATACATAAAGAAATGACATAGTGAAATTTACTTGAAAACCAGACTTAAAGAAATGACATAGTGAAATTTACTTGAAAACCAGACTTAGGTATTTTAAAGCATTAACAATAAAAAATTTGGCTAATGGGTCAAATCAGAACGCTGTAAAGACAAACCTGGTGGTAAAGATAAACCCACTCTGCCCCGCCCTCCTGTTCCTCATTGTCCCATTGAAACAGCACCTTGGTACGAGAGCACACGTGTCGCTGCCTCTTCATCACACCATGGCTGCTAAGGATACTGAACTCTCCTCTGATACATCTTCTCCTCCTTGGACCAGCCATGCTTGGATGGAGTTTCATTCATCACTTTTTCCTTTGCAGCCTTGATTTTTAAAAAAATGCAATATTCTATAAAATTTGCTGGCACAAAACCAAATCTGTCTGAAATCACTTTTCATTACCCACCATGACTTATTTTTTAATAGGTAAGGTTTCCTTTGTTAAAGAATATTTAAACAAGATCACTGCATAGTGATATATCAGAAACATACAAACATGCAAAAAATTCAGGTCATTCTTTTTTTAGGGTGCCCTCAATACTGAGCAAATCTTGATAGGAGAAAAGCTTACTTTATGCACAGGCAGAAGACTATCTGAAATGACCTATTTGCCAAAGCTTCTGCTGAATAAATGCGTATTTCATAGTTAGCTGTAAATGAATGCAAAATATCTGAAAAAAACCTTATCAGCAAGACACATCATTGGCCACAAATGTTGCAATAACAGTGTTTATGCATGTGAGCTATCAATAGCGCATTCAAGATGCATTTTAATTTCAAAAGCTAATCCAGTTCCCCTTCATTCCTCACAGCACACAATTTATCCATGTTATCTTTCTGCTCTTTTCCTTGTCACATTTGGAAATCCATCAAGTTCAATCGATTGCTTCAATTCCTGGAACAACTAAAGCCATTTTTCTCTACTACCATTCAAAATTTAGTTGGTATGTTGCGCGACAGCGAGAGCCTTTTGATAGAACAACCAGGGCACCAGCACTTCAGCTCCCAAGATTCAAAAATCCGAAACGGAGTCATTTCCTTCCACAGAGTGGCTATCAAGTACTTCGGAATTCAGTGTCCAAACGCCTTAATCCTGGTATGATTTTTAAAATACTATTTTTAAGAAAACTTTCTGATGAACTTTAACGCAAGCTCTGTCAGCAGCGTAAGCTCTACACACCAAGAGGCAAGGAGAGCCTGTAACACCAGGCTGTGCCAAATTTTATGGTAATCACTCAAGTAGTTGGTTCCACTGTCCTGCAGCTCGAATGAGAAACAGGTATCTGTTGTGCCTTTCTGCTTACAAGGAAAGACCTTGCAAGCCCCAAATAGTACTGCACCATGAGCCGTACATCAGGGTCAAAGAGCTCTGAAAAAAGGGCACCCAGCCTTTCCTAAACTCCAGCGGTGCTCTGCAACACTTCTACCGTTAGAACAGCGTAAAACATGAGAAACAAAGACCGTGAACTGCTGCAACAGGCAGCTGAGCAAGAGCATTTCTGGTAATGGTGTCCTCACTTCTTAAACGTATTTCAGAGCTGGTGAATGAGGGGGAGCCTCACTATTCAGCGTAACACAGGGAACACCGCAGAACACCAAGATGTCCTCACAGCAAGAAATACTGGAGATAACCTAAGTTTCACCTGAATTCTTCTCTAATAGAGAAAACTACTTTTCAGGGAGGTAAAGACTTGAGCCATCACTTCACTGATCAACTGGAGGTGTCGTTAGTATCTTTCATCGCTGTAAATTTTGTATTTCAACAAGCTAATTGGGAGGTGTTTTCACAATGTTTCACACATTATAGAGGTCTTGTAAAATAAACTTCAGTCACAAGACATATATTAAAATCCACCTGCTTTTAAGTCCTTAGTCTCAGTACGATACTACTCAACAGGAATTTTTCCCAGCTAGGCCTTGAAGAAATTACCTAAAGCAGACTGAGACCTGCCACGCTGATAGTGTTCCGCATCTGAGCATCACCGAGATGGAAGAGATTACTTTCTGACCATTGCTTCCATCATCCATGCACCAAACTGCCAGCACCGACATACCAGGCAACTCCTCTTTTACAAGCCAGCAGACTGCATGTGCTTTGATGTCGTATTCTTTACTGTAGCAACAGCACAGTCACTAGGTAAGAGGTAATAGAATGAATGAGACCTCATCCTATTCCTGCCACTCCACAGGGTCTGGAGCAGGCACAGTGAGGTTTAAGTAGGTCCCACCCAGCCCCCAGGCTGGAGCATGGGGGAAACCACCTCTTGCCTCCCCGCCCAAGAAAATTGTTTTGACACTGCTGATCTCCACTTTGCTTGTAACTTTCACTAACACAGTAAGCACCATCTCTTCTGTCGTCTTTCTGATGTACCTGTAATTTGAACCTATTTTGGACATTTTAAGCCATGACAGAGTAACAGCTGTGGAATAAAAGCCCCGCAGGTAGTGACTTATGATTCCAAGTTATTTTGCAGGTGGCATAATTCTTCTACTCCTCAAGAGCCAGAACAAACTTTGCAATGGACTTTGGGCATGTAAATTACTGGGAACTATGGGAGGTATTTTCAAAAGCACTTTTTCTTTCACAAACTTCAATTTGGAACCACAGCAGAAAAGTGGCAGCTACTTCCTCTCTTACTACTTTATCTCTGTATTAGAAAGTAGCATGGTTTAATACAACCGTGGTCTAAAGAACACAGACAGGCCTTCCACCATGTTAGGCCTTCAGCAATTATATAAGCAGTACTGCAAAGTTATTTTTGTATCCAATCCCTTACTTTTGCTTTGGAGAAAGAATTCATCACTTGCAAAAATGTGAGGACGAGGAAACTGATACATAAAAACACCAGTTTCCAGTGAATGCCAAATGGCCACTGAGCAACTGCCTTGGGGTATCCCCTCCGTATCCTATGCATAAAGCATGAACAGGACTGCAGCAGGAACATTGCTTTGGCATAAACACATCATATCCTTCGAAATCCAGACTTTGCACAACTATTACTATGAAAGTAGCTTGCAGGAAGCAACCAAACCACCATCCTTTCACCTTTTTACAAATAATCCAGTACACACCTTTGTCATATGTACATCATTTTACATTGGGAGAACAGATGGAAAGTCTTAAAAAAAACTGCAGGTATCAATACAAGTTAAACCTGAGTCAAATAACTTTGTCAATATTGTCCTGAGAACTGCTTCATGTTTCTGCTTTTCTGTGGTACTAGTCTGTAGTGTCACTGCAAGGCATGTAGTACTAACTACAGATGTAACGTGAAAGCAGCTAGTACTCATGATCCAAAGCAGTAACTGACGAAAGAACAGCAGGCTTTGTTCCCCCTGTGTTAACAGACAAGTCAGTGACACAGCTCATTCTTAACACTTTTATTCTTACAGTTCTAGGTTTGAACTGTACATGCAGAGTTGCATAAGTCACAATAGAGATTTACAGTGGATTCTATTCTATGGTAGAGTGCAATCCAGAATCCTTGAACAGTATAAAAAACAACTTTTAAACATGAAGACCTTGTTAGGAGCAAAAGGGTTAAAGCTTCCCCAAGTATTTCAGCTCTCCTAGATACCTAGTTACTAGGTACTGGTATGTTAGACACATGTAGAGTTGAAGAGCTGTATAACACTAAACAAACTTAAACATCCCGATGTCATACCATCTTCATTACTCCTTTTCCACATTTCTGGCAATTAAGAATAAGTCAAAAACCCTGCCACCTGCAACCAGCTAATACAGACAAAAATAACTACTCCTTACTTGCCTGTTTAGGGTTGTACAGTGTTAAAGAAAATATTCCCTCACTGGCATTTGTATCTCACATCAGCTGCAAAAGCAATGTAACAAAAATAAAGGTATAACATCTTTGAAAATAAATATAAAGAGGGAATGCAGACAAAGTGTCAAAGATTTTTTTTTGGCAGGTAACATTCATAATGTACAAAATATAACTTATTCGTATTAGCCAAGGAAACATTCACGAGTTCCTCTAAAATGCTTTAATCCACCTCCTCCATGCGTGATGTGTCATCATCTCCTTCAAGGGGTGGCATCTCCTCGGTAACTGCTGGACTGGCTTCTTCTGCAGCAGTATCATCTTCATCAATGCCTGTTCAGGAAACGCACATACCATTACTGCTGGGATCACAACTTGAAGCTTTTTCTCCTCAGCACTTCAAACGTGCTGAGGGTTCCCCCTTTTACTCAAGTACCAAGCAGCACTGAAGTCTTCTCAGTACCCTACAAGTGCATGTCACTACACCCAGAGTTCACAGAAGACATGATATACTTCTAACTTACCCAGGCCAAGTTTGATCATTCTGTAAATGCGGTTGGCATGTGTCTGAGGATCTTCTAAGCTGAAGCCAGAGGACAGGAGGGCTGTCTCGTACAGCAAGATGACAAGATCTTTAACAGACTTGTCATTCTTATCAGCCTCTGCCTTCTGCCTCAGTGTTTCAATGATGGAATGATCAGGATTAATCTCCAGATGTTTCTTTGCTGCCATGTAACCCATTGTGGAGTTGTCTCTCAACGCCTGAGCCTTCATAATTCTCTCCATATTGGCAGTCCAGCCGTATGTACTTGTTACAATACAGCAAGGAGAAGTAACTAAACGATTGGACACAACCACCTACAAAAGCGAATACAGAGCACAAGTTTGTAACTTAACATTTCAAGACACACTTCATTTGCTATCCCTACTGATTTAAGTGATCTTCAACTTTGAAATGCTGCTGCATGTCACAAGACATGAAACTCATGAGGTATTTGCAGTATTAACAGAATCACTTCAATAAAAAGCAAAGAATTTTTTATCTATAAGGCTATACACCTTGTCAACATTGCTCTCTCAGAAACAGAAATTTTAAGGTACACTGTTATCTGAGACTTCTTTGCAGCAACTTTGTTTCAAATCATTAACACTTATTACAAACTGAGTACTACTAATTACCTTTTCTACTTTCTTCTCAAGGATATCTTTCATTATTTTGCAAAGGTTTTCAAACTTGGCTTTCTTTTCCTCCTGTTTCTTTTTCTCTTCCTCATCTTCTGGAAGCTCCAAACCCTCCTTTGTTACAGAAACCAGGGTCTTGCCTTCAAATTCCTTCAGCTGTTGCACACAGTATTCATCGATAGGCTCAATCATGTAGATCACTTCCAGGCCATGTTTGCGAAGGCGCTCCACAAAAGCGGAGTTGGCCACCTGATCTTTTGTTTCACCTGCAAGAAGAAATGCCGCAATTACAGTCTGAGCCTCAGCACTCTAACATGGCAGCTTGTTTATTTGCTGAAGAGCGTATGTGCAACATTTCCAGTGAAGCAAGCCAGTAACAGAGGAAAGAAAAAAGGTCACAAAACAGCAACTGCAGAGATTAGGCTGGCCTGAAGACACTTGATCATTTCTAACTGACATCACAGCTTGTAGTACTTCACCGGTTTGGAAGTAAAGTCAGATTTCTGGAATGCCAGGTAAGTAACATTTCCCATTCCCGCCCAGGAGAAACACTAAGGAGCCCCATACAATGTATTTACCTTTTGAAAAAAAAAAAAAAATATTGGCATGTGATGCCCATATCGTTACACTGGTTTGAGCATTACGTCTTAAAATTATGATACTCCTGCCCAAAACTATTAGCTAAAGCCTATCTTAAAGACACTTCCGAGTTTACAGGGAAAAAAATGGTGGGTAAGCCAGCTGCCCCCTGGGGCAGCTAGTTATGGTGTCCTCACGGACATAGCACTTTACCAAGGAACTGTAACTACCAAAACAAGTATGACAGGCACAATCTGCATGACATGGTTCTCTATCATTCTAAATTCACCGAAGACGCTGCCATGGTTATTTTCCATTTTCTAACACCTGGAAGATAAACCTGTATGTGCATCTGCATTTACAAACAACTCGTTACCAACTCACCAGTAATGTAGTAGACATGCTTCTGGTTCTCCTTCATCCGAGTGCAGTAGTCCTTCAGGGAAACCATCTCGTCACCAGATGCAGATGTGTAATACCGCAGTAATTCTGAGAGCTTCTTGCGGTTCTGGGAGTCTTCATGGATACCAAGCTACAGAAGACGACGAAAAGAGTACTACTATGTGATTCCTTTAGATAAATACTAAACTGTGGTAGTTAAGTATTTCAGGCCTAACAAAGGTTTGTAGCTTCTATTATTAGTATTATTAAGCAGAGAGACTACAAACCTTGATGTTCTTGGAGAACTGTTCGTAGAACTTTTTGTAATTCTCCTTGTCTTCAGCCAACTCAGTGAAAAGTTCCAAGCACTTCTTCACCAAGTTCTTCCGGATCACTTTCAGGATCTTGCTTTGCTGCAGCATTTCACGAGAAATATTCAGAGGTAAATCCTCGGAGTCTACCACACCTCTCATGAAATCTGGAAAATGACAGTGAGAATTAGCTTTGGAGGTCCCAAAGAAAACCAGATTAGCTACCAGACACCACCTGGCTTTTTGCTCTTTGAGTTAGTTTCTACAGAATTCTAGACAACACAAACTACGTATTTTCAACTCTTCAGGTCTGTTGAGGACTCAAATCTTTTCCTTCCCAAATGACTTTAAATATGAAGCCGAAACTATAGAAGTGCTAACAGTTTAACATTCTGGGAAACATTTTCCTCAAAATTATACTCACTGAGATACTCGGGGATCAGCTCCTCACAGTTGTCCATGATGAACACTCTGCGTACATACAGCTTGATGTTGTTCTTCTTCTTCCTGTTCTCAAACAGATCGAAGGGTGCACGCCGTGGGACAAAGAGCAGAGCTCTGAATTCCAACTGCCCTTCCACAGAGAAGTGCTGTGAGAGAACAAGATAATTTTAGTCTAGTTGCACAGCTCTCATTTTAATAACCACTTAACAGCTCTTCAAATGCAAAGGGCAAACAGTAATCATCTGAGATTTCAGAAAACACATAGTAGGTATGACACTAGACAGGAGCAACCACTTCCTCCAGACTCAAGTTAAAATCTAGTTTTAAATTATTTCAATTAGCCTTGATAATATCTCAGCTAACAACCTGTAAGGCAAGGCACTCACATTTACTGTGGATCTGACTAAGATTATTGAACACAGCCTCAAACTGTAATCAGATTAATTGCAGCACAAAGTGTCACCCTCACATCACAGTTAAGACGTGGGACAATGTTATTAGACTTCAGGGGCATGCAAGCTTCCAGGTTTAGCAGCAGCAAACTATTCCTAGAGAAATACAAAAACTTACTTTGACAGCCAAGTGGTCTTCCCAGTCATTGGTCAAACTCTTGTAGAATTCCCCATATTCCTCATTGGTTATGTCATCTGGATTCCTGGTCCAAATGGGCTTGGTCTTGTTGAGCTCTTCCTGATCAATATACTTCTCCTTAATTTTCTTCTTCTTCTTCTTATCTCCATCCTTCTTTTCTTCTTCTTCATCAGAACCAACATCCTCAATCTCTGGTTTATCTTCCGTCTTTTCCTCCTTTTCTTCCTTCTCCTCTTCCTTTTCCTCAGCCTCATCATCACTCACCTCCTTATCACGTTCCTTCTCCACCTACAGAAAAGAACAGTAGCTGAATTGAGAAATCTGTAACTTTTTTTTATTAACAGCCTTATGGTGTCCCTTGTAGCTTCACAAAGCTAGAAACTTCAACATGTTTGTCTGGTTTTCCTCCTAGACTCAACTAAGGACTTGCATTCTGGATGCCAAGACAGAAGTGGTACTTTTTTCCTATGTGCTTAATGTGGCAATTCAAGCTATTCAGTTTCACTACACTGAATTACCATAACACCACATTAAGGTGTATTTAATCTTCACCATGATTTTGAGACTGTGATACCACTAGCTTGGCAAAACACATTTTTACTTGGTCTTGTGAAATAAAGCGGTAATAAATAGAACCCCGTTTCACAATAGCTGTATCCATGTAACATCTTTGTGTATTTCTTTAATTAAAATTGTTAGACTCCTCTAAAATTTAAAAAATTCAGTTAAGATGGCAATACTTCATTATTTGGTATCTCAAGCAAGGTACATACGAAGAGCGTAATAGGATAGCCAATGAACTGAGAATGCTTTTTCACAATCTCCTTGATGCGCCGTTCTTCCAGGTACTCAGTTTGATCTTCTTTAAGATGCAGGATGACTTTTGTTCCACGTCCCAAAGGTTCACCTAGAATGGAATTTACACATTTTATTTGTGCACCAGCAAACTAGACTGACTAATTCCAAAACATAATTCCTTTAGAAGGGCACTGCTCTATCACTGATCTCTTCACCACAGGGGTCATATAAGCTTCTATACATAGAAACACCCTTACGGACACTTCAAGCATTCTGTATCCAGCAGGTATTTCAAGTAAACTTAACGAAAAAGCTTAACCAGATTTTGACTAATTAGTCTGTCTATGTGTTAGCTTTCGGGTTTCTGTATATCAACCTACAGAAATACTTCTGTGCATATGCTTTGAAAGCTTAATCTTCATTACAATGCATCATTTACTTATACACACACTTAACACAGGCTAACAGTCAAACTCAACAGCAAGAGAACAACTGTGCCTGTGCCTGATCTAACACGTAAGTAATACTGCCTGGTTTATCTGTATTTTTTTTCAATGCACAGAGTATTTTTTATGCCAGATATATTTAGAAGGCATACTTGACAACAAGCCTTAAATACTCACCATTATCAAGCCTGACAGTGAAAGATCCTCCAGCTGATGACTCCCAAGCATACTGCTCATCATCATTGTGCTTAGTGATCACTGTCACTTTTTCTGCAACCAGGTAGGCAGAGTAGAAGCCAACACCAAACTGACCAATCATTGATATATCGGCCCCTGCCTGCAGGGCTTCCATGAAAGCCTTGGTACCAGACTTGGCAATAGTACCAAGGTTATTGACCAGATCAGCTTTGGTCATCCCTATGCCTGTATCCACAATTGTCAGAGTGCGGTCATGCTTGTTTGGAATCAGGTTAATTTTCAGGTCTTTCCCAGAATCCAGCTTGCTTGGGTCAGTCAAGCTCTCGTATCTTATCTTGTCCAGAGCCTGTAAGATAAGGAGCAGGCTTTAACATTCCCTGACTGTTCCTAAAAATTCCTCAACAGGAACCAGGCTAAGATTTAGGGTACTTACATCTGATGAATTGGAAATCAGCTCCCTCAGAAAGATTTCTTTATTGGAGTAAAAAGTGTTGATGATCAGAGACATCAACTGAGCAATCTCAGCCTGGAAGGCAAAGGTCTCCACCTCCTCCTCCATTGGCTGGTCTTGAGTCTGCACTGCTTCCGGCATCTGTAAGGAGAGAAGGAAATGAGAATCCATTAGTTTACAAATTACCTTACGACCCGTACTTGGACCAAATGCAAGTTAGAACGCAGCCCGGCACGGGGGTTCAGCTGCAATACGCTGTAATGGAGTCCCACAGCCAAGCCTCCACTTGGAGCGCTTTCCGCTTCTCACTCTCACCTCCTTTTGCCCACCCAACTCTACTCTCTTCAGACGCACGCACCATGCCCGACTAGAGAACGCAAACCTCTCCGACCGGCCCC
>NW_009715576.1:0-6137 GCF_000703405.1 Apaloderma vittatum | reverse complement strand
AGGATGTTTGACCAAGGGTAGAACCTCAAGCAAAGAACATTTTATGTTTGTTAATTTAGTCTATTCGAGTGGTGTATGCTTTGTGATAAAAATTCTCAGGATTTTGTTCCTCTTTCACACATCTAGACTTTTATAATTATGACGGTTAATAACAAAAGATATGTAAATATTTCAAGTGTTCAGCATCTAATAGTGTTTGGGGAGTGAAACAGTAGAGGATATGGATATGAAGATGATTTCAGATAGCAAAGAGGACAGAAAAAAGAAAAAGAATCCTTTTCCCATGTAGTCAGCGCTTCTACATAACTATAGAATCAGTGTAGAACAAATTTACAAATCTGTAGAATAAATTTGCAAATCACTGTAGAATAAATTTACAATGAAAAAGGAGGAGTTCAGGTGAATTTTCATGTCCGATGGCAAGATTTTTAAGAAATATTCCTTTGTGATCAAAAATACAATCCGCTCAGTCTGTTCTCACATCTAGTGGAACTATTTTGACCTGAACTTTGCAGAAGCTTTATTTCTGAGTTCAGTGAAGGAAAATTTCATTTCAAGTCTTGAGACACTGTTCTGCATGTTCATTTATGAATTTCAGAGGTGGATACATATGTGCTGATCATGTGAGGGAAGAATCATAGAATGGCCTAGACTGGAAGGGACCTTAGAGATCATTTTAATCCAGCCTCCCTGCCGCCAGGGGCGCCACCTCTCGACTAGATCAGGCAACACATGGGGACTGAACGGGAATCGAACCTATGACCTTGGCATTGTTAGTGCCACGCTGAACTGACTGAGCTAACCGGCCCCCTAATATCCTATATACAAACAATGTATAAAACCAGGAGGTGATTAAGGCTATGGATATCTCAGCTCCTTTTCTTCCTTGATAGATTATGAAGCTGGTGGCAAGACCTAGCATGGTTCCCTTTAGCAGGTGCAGCTAAAACATACTTCAGATAAGTGTTTCACTCTTATGTGGCCTGAAGTCTTGGGTAGAGGTACAAATTAATCTGAAAATCTATTGTTTGCTTTTAGATATTACACTTTAATAATTAACAATTTCATTATATCATTATTTTAACAAGTACTGTAATACATTCCTTCATCCAGATACCTCTGTCAGTTCAAATTTGATACTTATCTTCAAGTTATGGTTAGTTTGTGCTAACTTTTAATTACCTTTGCACTGCTTCTAGACTTTCTTAGAAAAAAGTACTGTGTTGAGCTCATAGCATGGGTTTTCACATCAAAAACTTGTTCACTGCTGATCCAAACTTATTTATAGATTAAAAAGGAAACCATTTTACCTAACCTGTGAAAAAAATAAAAGTACGAGATCATTCAACCTATTGTTCTGACTTTTAGGAGGAAATAAAGAGAGGATGTGCCCACCTTAAATGTCACTATAGCATATTTCTTTCGCACTTGACTTTTTTATGCACTGCAGCTTTTCAGCAGGGCAACATCAGTGCTATTACAGGGTGGCTGGTGCTTCTCTTTTCCCCCTTTTAACCTGACTGTTTGCCACACTTGCTGGTGACCCCAGGAGATCAGGTTGAGCAGCTCAGAGAGACTTTTCCAGGCCCTTATTTCTACTGAAAGGAAAAATGTCTATCCTAGACCCATTTATTTCAAACCCAGCAACTATCCAGGTGCTCACCTTAAAGTCTGCTGTACTACACAAACCTAAGAATTTCATTGCATCTCTCGGTTGAACTGGCACCTTGGTTTTTTGTGGCTGTTCCCAGAAGTTGAGTGATAAGCAAGAGACTAGTTCTGTTTGATTTTTTTGTCCTGAAATATCATTTTTTTCTGTGAAAAAAAGAAGTTTTCTAAAAAAAATTAGCGTAGGTTACCATTCTTATTAGATTAGGGTAAAAAAAGCACACTAAGAACTCTACTCACTACTAGCATTACATATTTAAAAAAAAAAAAACAAAAAACAAAACAAAAAACCACAAAAAACCTTAAACTTCTTTGGAGAAGCTAACACTTTCTTTGGCTGCTCATTTTACAGAAATAAATAATTAATTTGAAAGATAAAAAGGCTTAACTAAGGCCTCAAGAGCTTCTGAATCTCTGCAAACTGTGCTTTTCTTAGGTTTTCTAAATGCGATCTACCTTTTGTGAATTCCATCCGCATCTCACACTCAAGACTTGCATAAATATATCTATACTGTCCTGTTTGGCAATAACCAGCCATCAGGGTGATGGTCAAGGTGAAGAGAAAACTACATTTCTCTGTATAATTCAAACTAAGCAAACTATCTTTCTACTTAGGTCTTGTAGAACTATGAGTTTACTCTAGTGCAAAGTTTACAGAAAGAAGGAGATCGTGTCCTAAACAGCTCCCTAGACTCCCAAAGCATGTTTAAGCTAAATGATGTACTGGTTTCAGGGAGGAAAAATGATGATAGATAGTACAATGTTCTATTAAATTTTACAGAACACTAATCACTTTCAGATAATAAACTCCTAAAGAAAAGGGAGGATTAGATTATATTTTACGTTAAGTTAGATCAAAGGAGATATTCTTTGTTTATGCTCTAATAAGGTGGAGAGGTCTCAGTCTCTATTTTTTATAAAACTTTCATTAAATTGAAAAGCTGCAATTCATCTTCTTGATCAGAAATATAATTTGCTGCTGAAGTTCTAATCTTTGAATACCAACACATTTTTTTCCTGTTTCGTTCTCATGTGAAATCTAGTTGCTCTATGTTAATAAGATCATTGTATAGTAAACACAGAACTAATCTAAAATGTTTGTAGTTGGTTGTTTGTAACTTTTGGGGGGCTGCGATCATTACATAAAACTTTACATTAAGTTCCAGTTACTGAAGACATAAATAATTAATCCATTATACTGTAATTTGGAGTAATCCATAAGCACGAGTTCTGGTTGCAAAATTTGAATCCGGAATATGAAGATGCTGGACTCCAAATTCAAACCCACTATTTGAGCTCAGTCTATTTTATAATCATTTATAGAAAAAGCAGTTCCTCTGAGAGTTCTGGTCTTCTAAGTTCTAAAATTTGAGGATGTTCAGTTCTGCATTAGAACTCTCTCAAGGTATTGTGGGAGATGCCCTGAGGATCCTTTGTCTTCGGTACGGTAGACTAAAAGACAATAAGGGAAAAATAAGAGAGACGATGAACAGCACATTTTCTCTACTTTTTGAGGGAAAACAAAAGATCTCTTTTTGAAACATACAACCAACCCTGAAAGATGCGGGTTATTTGTTTGTTTGTTTTTACATTTAGTCATCAGTTGTAGAGCACTGGAGAGGCAAATTTCATGAAGTAGAACCTAAGAACACATGAAGACACCATAATCTCACCAGAGACTAACATCACCCTACAGCTGAAGACATGGGAGATATTTGCAAGGAGGTTTGTTTCTTCTTTAAATAAGCCAGAAAATTTACAACTCTTGACATTGTTTTGGAGAGTGTCTATTCATCATATGATTCTTTTTCATGCATTTGTCATAACCTAAAATTTTTAGATCTTACACACAAGAATTAGTCACTGTGACACGCCATTAGACAGCTTCCATGAAAGGCTAGAAAAACATATGTAATTTCTTATTGCTTACTGATATTTATTTTAATTGACTTATATTGCTTGTGGTCCTTGTCTCCCTCTCCAGTTAACAGAGACAAAAAGTTACGTTTTAAAAAGTCAGGTAATCTCTTCTTAAAAAGGGCATCTTAGAGAGTTTAATACGTTCTAGGAAATTCTTGGGAAACTCAATTTGCCATCAATACAGTATATATAAGAACCTCCAAAAATGCTGACATTGATTCTGCTTCTTGCTTATTCTTCTGAGCAACCCAGAACTACCAGTCCGGAAACCAGTGCTTCCAAGCATCACCTACACCATCAGAAACTCCTTAAGCACCCTGGCCAAACTCCTGCGAGTGACCCTGGTTCACCTCCCATGTAACCCACATTTTCCTATATGAGCTACTAGTAAAATAAAGGTTGTATTAGGCTATTCAAGGGGAAAAGACAGATAGCTCTGAAAAATGAGACAACCCACTGGTGATATGCTGCAATGGGGTGTAATTAACTGTGATTAAAACATACAGACATGTTACCCCAGTTTTCACTTGGGAAGTGAGTGATGTGATGTTCTGTCAGGGGCATTAAGTAACTGCATACAATGCCCAGGAAGAGTTTTTCTTTTCCTGGGAGCATGTCTCAGCGAAAGCTTGTGGGAGCTGCCCTCCTCTATGCTACCCCTATGGTAGTGCCTTCACCTATTCTGAATATTATTCTAAAAGACATCTTGTCAGCATGGCTTGTGAGGAGCAATTCTCAAATCACAGCAAATGGCAGTGTACAAAACCAATGAGGCACTTAGGATACAACAAATCTGACCTTGAGGTCCTACCATCTGAAAAATTTCCAGTGATAATCTGCTCATTGTTTTTGCCACTGTGAAAGTGATCTTTTTTTCTGCACTCATTAATATTGAGCCATGATTATAAGCCCCAAAGGAAGAGGAAAAGTTTTCAGCAGAATTTCTTAGATATCTCAATCTACAGCACAACAATGCCTAAAATTTCAGCGTAAAAATGTTTAATGGAGTTAAACTTCAACTGAATAGTTTTAACTAATTATTCTCACAGCCAAAGAAGCCCCTTCTACTATCACTACAATGAACCATTTTCAGGTTTTTTCTTCCTCTTCTGCTCAAGCTAAGTCAGTGTATATCAAGTAGCAAAAAAATGAAAAACTGTGGAAAAATGGGATTTAAAGGGACACTGACCTTGATTGCAAATGCAAAAGGAGAAAGGAACATTTATTGAAATTTAAAGCCTAGATCTGAGCAATTTGTATCAAATATCAAATATATTTTGAAGCAATTTGTATCAAATGATCATTAGTTATAAAATAGGAGTAATCTAAGAATCAAAATTTAACTGCAGCTTAATGCTGATATTGCCACAACAGAAATTGGATCCCTCTTGTCTGCTTCTCTTCAGGATTCCTGAACCTGACCACAGGCTATGCAGGGACTGTTCCTGCCTTCTCCCAGCAACAGCAGAAGGAACATGGTTCCCATGAAGATTATCCCCTTGATTTCACATGAAGTTGCTTTCGATTCATACCATATAAGGGTGGCATCAAGGCATTCCAACAACAAAGCCCATTTTCTTGTCACTAGTTTCTTATAAAAGGACTTTTCAGGAGCAGTATTTTAGCCCAACATTGTTTAGTGCAAGTAGGTAAGACATGGTCTAGATATTCCTATCACATTAGGCTTTTTTCAGGTGTGTAAGCAAACAGAAATTTGTTTTTTTTCATCACTAACAGAAATTGGAAGGAGGAAGATATTTAGGTACCCAGTTTAGCAAGAGTGGAGATTTAGGAAGTCCAAGAGACAGTACCTCAAATTGTAGGTGTTAATGGTGGTTTAGATGTTAAGCAGGGCTTTCCTCAATCGTTTTTCTTAACTTTGACTTCTGTGCTTTACCAAAAGGGCACCTCAGGTACCCAAGTGCTCTGCTCGATGTATGCCAGGCTGCTACTTCTTCAGACGAGGAGCCAGCATTCACTACCAGATGGTTCTCATGACTCATGGGCTTCTCAGGCAGATACAGTGATAAAGGAGAAGAGTGAATGCACATTCACTACCTTTTACAGAAGCTTTTCAGAAATCAAGACATACTCAAAGATGCCACCACACTTCTCCAGAGGTGGGAGGCAGAAAACCACATCCATCACCCGGAGAAGTTCCACAGAAGGCATGAGGCTTCTTGGCTTGCAAGCTGACTTATATACTGCAACTAAAATTGTGTAGGACATTGTCTACACATCCTGTATGCCTCATCATCTGACTCCAGACCTTTCAGTCTACTGAGCTGCTTTAGTTCCTTTGAAACATAATTCATTAGAACAATGTATTTTTGAGGATCTTGGTCTCATGTAAGAGAAAAGTTTCTTCATTAAAACATTGGTGAAATGCAAGAACAAGATGAATCTCTGCCCTTTGCAGATTTCAGAACTTGTCTAGGCAAAATCCTGAACAACCTGATATCCACAGAAAAATATCATACCTGCATATTTACATATAAACATATGAGCAAAGAAAAAATATAAATAAATAAATAAATATAAAAATAAAT
>NW_009715575.1:0-47493 GCF_000703405.1 Apaloderma vittatum | reverse complement strand
ATCCCAGTCTGTACTGGGAGAGTCCCAGGTGGTTCCAGTTTGTAGCGGACACTAATACAGTGGGTTCTTCTGTTTCTATGCAGGGCCTCCCATGCATGTAAATCTCTGGGGTTCACCACTGCCGTGGGCACAATGCCTGCAGAGTTGGCCCACAGCTATTTTACCATCCAGTTCAGGGTCATTACGTGCTCTTGGTTCAGGGTTATCAACCCTGAGTGAGTGGTTCTGCTGGACAGAATGCCTGAATTTTTGGGTTTTCAAAGCATTCTTTGTGGTCTCTACCAATTAAGGTGTCATCTACGTATTGGTAAATACAGACTCCCGTTGGCACCTCTGCAGTACCAAGGGGTTTGGCTAAGGCATTGTGGGTGAATGTTTGTAGCCTTGCGGGAGTCAGTCAAAAACGTACGGTGTCCCCGTGTTACGTGAAGGCACACAGCTTTGTCTTCATCCCTTAGAGGGGCCATGAAAAAACACGTCTTTCGCATCAAGGGTGGTCATCCAGGAGTGGGCAGCAGCTTGTATTGCAACCCCCATGGAAGCTGTGCTTGGAACAGCAGCAGTTAATGGCAAAACGTTATTTAATTTCCTGTAATCAATGGTCAAGTGCCATCGCCCATCAGGTTTGCAGACTGGCCAGACTGGTGAATCGCAGGGAGATTGGGTGCAGCTCATTATCCGCCTCCTCTCAAGGTCGTCAGGCAATTCAGTGATATCCTTTTTTTGTTGCGCTAGGCAGCAGGTATCACTGGGAAACACAAGTTTGACTATGGTAGTGGGGGCAGTTTGCAAAACCTTTATCTGTGTGGGGGAAGTCTGTAAATCTCTTACCTGTCTGGCTTCTATCTTCCTGCTTCCAAAACTCTACACCCTGCCATCAGGCAAGCACCAGCACCTGCCTGCTAACACATCAAAATCTAAAATACTCCCCTTAAAAGGACTAAGGACCACTTCCACAGCAGTCATTCTTTTTTCTGCAGGCAGACAAAATGGAGTTCAGGCTAGTGGGCATTTCTGTGTTGCAGCCATCACTCCCACTATATTTCCAGATTGTTGTGATGGTTTGATTCCCAACACCTTTGCCTGTTGTTCATTCAAAGCACTAATCTGGGCTCCTGTATCAATTAAAAATTCCAAACTAACTGGCCGAGATCACATGGCCCAGGTGTGGGAAGTCTATTGTGCTCTGAATCCTTTCTCTGAGGGAATTCACATGGCATCCAGTGACCCTCTGATCAGGGGCTTAAGGTGATGGCATTCTACCAGTGTAGCCATGAGGATGCCTTGTTGGCCCCATTCATACATTGCTTGAACACACCCTGCCCTCTGAATTCCCTCACTTATCTTGGATAACCCCTTTACTTTAACAGTAATGGGTTCCTCTCTCTCTCTCTTTCTGTGATCAACCTCCCCAGCCCAATTCACCCCACAGGACATTATCGACTGATCCATCGGTCAGAAACAATCCTGGAGCCCAGAAACCAGTCACTTCATCATCACTTAAAAATATGCGATCCCTGCCACTTAAAGAGACACGCCACAGATATTCTGTCTCTGTTTTGCCCAGTCTGTGGGAGAATTTCGCTTGCAGCTCGCTGAGCTGGGGTCCTGACCAAGGGGTGGCACAGACTGTGCTCCGCTGGTTTCCACCCCATGGTCTGGAGGACCTCTCTGTCTTAAGGACGGGCTGCACCTTTCTTTCCTCCAGCTCCACTTCCCCTTCTGAGCTGTGTTCATCTCCCCAAATGTCTCTGTCCCAGGTGTCCGGATCGATACTCGATATTAACTTCTGCATTTGAACCGCATGTGAGGAGTGCTCAGTTAACTCACAAGCGTAGGTAAACTGAATTTATTAGGAAATGAAAGCTCCCCCAAAGTCACAAGTTGCTCTTAGAGTCAATGCTACTAACATCTAAGGTTCCCTAGGGAACTTCCGTGGAAGGAATTTTTCACATACCAGCTCTGCACCACCCTGGAAACTTTCTTGATGTTATGCCTTTTCCAATGTGTGGACAATGCTGTAGATTTAAGATACATGTAAATTTCAAATTACCCTAAGCAAATATTCCAAAACCTCTGACAGCTATTTGGTGTGGTGTGCTCATGTACTGGTAAAAGCTCTGGACCTTAGGAGGACTGTATTTCCAGCTGCTGCCTCTGAGGGTTTATTATAGATTTTATTGCCCCAAATTTGTAACAGTAGAGCATATTTTCTATGTAGGCTAAACTAGCAGCACTCAGGTGAACATATACTGCAGCCTAGGATTAATCCATTTCTTCACCCCCACAGTCTCCGCCAAATTCCCCTCACTTGATTTCTCATGCAACGTGCCAGCTGAATGGATGCTGGGAAGGAAGAACAGGAAATCAAGGTGACACATCTTGCAGCAGCTGGCAGTCTCTTACCTTGTTTTTAAATCTCAGAAGCTTTGCTGTCTCGTCTTTTTGTACTTTTTTTTCCATTAGTGACCACAGCTTCATTAGTTTGAGGCCATGGAGGTTATCTGGAAGGCTGGAAAGCTGTGTCATAAACAGAGCAGCTGCTGAGATCAATGAGACTTCTCTGCTTGCCCTTGTGGGGCGCTACAGCCGAGCACTTTGCCTCCCGCTAACCCAAACTCATTTGGCACAAGAAGCTTCCAGCAAGTGGGACGAGGAGCGACAGGCGCAGCCCCACCAGGCAGTGCCTGCTGCTGCGAAATCCTCCTGGTGCGTGCCGCAGCCCCGCTTGCCGAGCTGCTGGGGTCTGGCCATCACGGCATCGCATGGTGATGACGAGCGCTGCACCTCTCTTTCTCCCCCCTCCCGCGCCCTTTAAGATATGTTCAACTTGTCGAACAGAATCTCCGTACTTCGTTTACAGTAGCCTCTCTCTAGCCATCAGCTTGTTTTAAGAGGAAGATCTATTTTATCTGTGTCGTAGCTGTCCTATTTACAGATGGAGAAGGGTGACAAGACAGGTGGGGGCATGAAGATACACACACGTATGTGCACGGAGAGCAAATCCCCTCCAAGCAAACAAGGGCATGGCTATGCTCTAAGTCCAGGGAAAAGAAAAAAAAAAAGAAAAAAAGAAAAAAAGGATTGTAATTTGTCATCTTGGCAGGATAATTAGCCTGGGCAGCACAGTGCCCAGCGTGGCTGTACTCAGCCTGCGTATCTCTCCACACGCTGTGCAGAGTCCTGTTTCTCCTGCCCTTGCTCACCTTTTTTTAAGGAAACAAAGGAGGAGCCAGTGGCTGAGCCAAGCGTAGCTTCTGCATGGGAGATCAGGGAGCAGCACTTCTGTTCCCTTCCCGTGCTTCTGACTCAACTTGGCCTTGGCAGTCCCATCCGCAGCCACTGCTTCACCACATTGTGAAGGTCTTTCAAGCTGCCCACAGGCTACCCTGATGTCTAGTTGGACCCTCCTACTTCATGCATTTATGCATATTTGTACTGGGACTATGCAGATTTTTTTCAGTCTACAAGGGAAAAACATGTATCAGTAAACTGAGCTGATGGGAGAGACAAGTATTTACTCTTCTCACTTTGCTTGATGATGGCATTTTGCAGTTTACTGCCTTCTTATTCTTTGTGTTCCTCATTTAAACAGCGATGATTAATCAGCAGTCACCATTTTGTTTGGCCCCCTCTTTCTGGGACTAGCATGCTATGGCAGCTTTTTGCAATACTAAATCAAGGCAGCTCCTGCTTAATATTTGATATATTTAAAAATTGCACTTTCCTTTGTCATTAAAAGAGCCTCTTAACAGCACTTCTGAGATAACAAGTTAGAATAAAATAGCTCTTTGTGAGTGCTGTTAGGGAGATGCTGTCTAGGTCTAATTTCTAAAATTTAGTAGCTTAAAAATAATAATCTTTCTACCTGTGAAAAATGAATCTGACTAAGTAATGACCTTAATACAATTTCCTGTGGTGACCTTTACTGAGGAAATAAACTCTTAGATACTAAAAATAAGCATGGCAAAGTAGAGTTTTTCTCAACTCTCCTGTTGGCCTTCAACATGGGAGAATCGAAAGCATTACCCCAGTGAGGGGCAGCGCTCAACACCGTGGCTTTAGAATTGTGGAACCATAGAATGTGTTGGGTTAGAAGGGACTTTTAAAGGTCGTATAGTCCAACCTCCCAGTACCTGAAGGGAACCTACAGGGAGGCTGGGGAGGGACTTTTTACAAGAGTGTCCACTGAGAGGACAAGGGGAAATGGGTTTAAGTTGAAGGAGAATAGGAAGACCTTAGGAAGAAATTCTTCAGTACGAGGGCGGCAAGACTTTGGAATAAATTGCCCAGAGACGTTGTGGCTGCCCCCTCCCTGGAGGTGTTCAAGGGCAGGTTGGACGGAGCCTTGAGTAGCCTGATCTAGTTGAGAGGCGTCCCTGCCCAGGAGAGGGAGGTTGGACTAGATGATCTCTAAGGTCCCTTCCAGCCTAGGCCATTCTGGGATTCTGTGATATCTTTAACTAGACGAGGATGCCCCATCGAACCTGACTTTGAATGCCTCCAGAGGTGGAGCCTCCAGCACCTCTCTGGACAACCTGCTTTGCCACATTTTCTCCCCCAAAAAAGTGACCCACTGCTAAGCTGCGGCGTGCTGTGGCTGGGAACCACTAATCATACCACATAGCACCTAACTTGCCAGTAGCTCCACGAGAATGACCCAGTCTGCCCAATGGGAGGGTGTCACACAGCACAGTGCCCGGGAGCTCCAGCTTGACTCTTGCACGAATGAAACACCGTCAGCTCCAACCCATGTGAACTGGTGGCAAATGACTGCGCTGCAGGGGAGCATTTCAAGACCTGTGGCTGCAGGGTGGCAAACCCTTACAAGACCACTGCCCTCTGAAATAGAAACCTGCCTCGTTCATATGCTTCAGAAGACAACAGATAATCTACAGGCAGCCAGAGAGACGATGCACACACATACTGCGAATCTAACAGCCGAGGAAAGCTAATGGTGGATTTCACCAATGAGCCATCAACCATCAGTCTCCACAACAGTGACAAGCAGCACACGCTTCGGGGGTCATGAGTGTAAAGGCTTGTATTCTCCCTAAAGTCTGGAAACAAAACTAAACCTCCTTCCAGCATAAAATAATGTTCAGTTCTGCACCAAAACTGCCCTTCCCTTTGAGCATCCTGTCCCCAGCTCCCCAAAATTCACTCCCAAACCCTCTGACCGGTTTTCTGTAGCACTCGTAGGGCTGCCAGGAGCACCTCCTCTGAGAACAGGCGCTTGCAGAGCTTCTGGTCACCGCTGCAGTGAGATAAGCCCCAGACCTGCCCTCACGTCAGACTTTGCCAAGTGCCATACCCAGAGTCCTCTGGGAGCAGAGAGCAAAGTCTTGAGCGGTATGCACTAAAAATGGCCAATTTTACCTTTGTTGCCTTAAAAAGGTGCTGAAGCTTTCTATTCTTAAAGCATTTCAGCAGAACTTTTGGGGTGACGAGATTTTTGACACAGGATCTTCTCCTTGCCTTTTCAAAACAGCCAGAGAGGCACTGCACCGATGCTGCTGCTTCCCCAAACCCACTTTTGAATACAGCACAAACAACTTACCTGCTATCGCTCACTCCAAGCAAAGCCAGCCTGTCCAGAACCAGTTTCTATGGGACCTCCGGAAAGCCAAATACTGCTTAAAAACTACAAAGCATGGCAATTCCAAGGGTCTCCACGTTTCTGACCACAGCGTCCTGGTGGATTTGCTGTCTGAGCAGCTCTGTGGGGTTGTCCCAGCTCTCGGTTGAAGCTGCTGCTCCTTGCCAGGTCGAGAGCACACAATTTAAGCCTCCTTGGGTTAGAACCACTTACTATTTCCAGTAGCCCCCTCCACACAACCTGGAATGGGAGCGCACATCCTGTTCTGCTGAATACCAGCACGGGCTCCCCATGTCTGCTCACCCCGCACTGGCTGCTTAGGAAGAGCCAAGGGGCAGAAATTCCCAAACGCCACGGCCACCTCTGCGTTTCTACGGCATCCATATGGGGACAGGCAAATGCTCCTCAGAACGCCGCAACTCCTCCTGGGAACCACAGCAGCATCGTGGATGGACATTCCTTTACAAAGTGCAAACTCTCTGCAGGGTTGGCGCTGCTCGCATCGAGTGGCTCTCAAAAGGAAGAACTTAATTGTATTGCTTATTGGTAAAGAGCAACAATTATCCCAGAACGATATAAACTGTATTCAGCTGTCCAGGCTGGTGCTACCCTGAAACCTTTAGTTTTGTTACGCTGTGAATGAATTACCCGATTCTGCTCGTTTCTGCCACGCTATTGATCCAGGTCTGTGCTACGGCTTCACCATTTGATCAGCTGGGCTTAGTGCCCTTAGTACAAACAGTGAAATGAGGGAACTCTCTTCTTCCAGTAACGACGATAAAAGGTAGCGTTCCTCAGTACTCATCTAAGGGGCTTTTGAGAACCAGCTGCCTTTAAAATTCATTTAATAAACTGCACTTCTCCTAGGGTTTATCAAACCTTGTGGCTTATCATTACTTTGTAATAAATGGAAGTCTGTCTCAAGCTATCAACAACGAGCCAGTCAGCGGTAACTCCGAGTTACCCTTTCTGCATGCAGCACTGGAAGGGTCAGCAAGCAAGCGTGTGTTGAGCTGGAGAAAGCTGCTGCCCTTTTTTATTTCTGCCTTGCTGTGTGTCTCTGCACAGCCCTGAACTAGGGCTTGATGAGAAAGCATTCACACAGAATCACAGGATGCACTGGGTTTGAAGGGACCTTTAAAGTTGTTTCTCTAAAAAGAACATGACCTTACTGAAGTACTTAGTAAGAATTGAGCTGACAGATCTTGCAATAAAAATGATGTAGTGAAATAATAAGAGTGTCTTAAACAGGATTAAAATATAACATTTTTACTTGTTATTTCAAAGAATAGATTTTTTCTTTTTCTTCCATCATTGTTATCTAGATATGTTGAGAGTCAAACTCCAAACAGCTATTTTTTGTTAGGTATCAAGTACAAATATGTCAAGAGTTAGGAGAAAATAATACCCGGTCGTTTTGATTTTTTTTTTCCCCCCTTGTGTGGTAGGCTACATTGCATTTTTCATGCCTAAAAACCAAGCACCAACTCTCAAAATATTTGGTCGGAAACTTCAGCTTTGAAAGAAGGCATTTGACAAAAATGTCACATTTACATCAGCGTAACATGCGAACAGCTTCTGAAGACAAACATGACGAGGGATCTCAGGGAGGAGAACCTGTGCAAGGGGAAAACAAGCACAATCACAGTAGGAGAAGTCCAGGGCAGAACCGAGAGCCATCGTCATCCAGACCTTGTTGTGAAACTTCAACTCTAGCAACAGGGAAAGAACGATGACACCAATCATGGCCTTACTAATGGCACATGTTTCTCCGTCGACTCTTCCCATCTTTTGAGAGGCAACCACATCGTTCTCACAACTAGTTTGATCTTAGGCTGAAAAAAAAGTTTGCGCAATACAACCGGACACTTTTCTCGTATCAATACGTATCTTCTTTCTTTCTTTCCCATATCACATCGGAGAAAATACTTTGCTTCTGCATTGCTAACATCTTTTAGGTATCGGTGGCTACAACCAGTGGCATTTCACAGCTCCTTATTCAAGCCGTAACACAACATACAGAAATTATAAGCGGGTACCAAAACTTACGTACTGTATTTTACAAGTAACGCTTACTTGAAAGTTTTATTAAAAAGCCCGTGTGTTCTGACACTTTCTGCCCTTCACAGATCCATTTATGAATATTACCCTCATAAAATACACATTTTTTTTTTAACCTCTTCACCATGATCCGTTTGTCTTTTAAGCAGGTTTACGTCCATCACTACTGGAGTGGAATGGGGATTGTTCCATTTAACCCAACCACTGGCTGAGCTGGAAAATGTATTCATCCCCTTCCTATTAATTACTCTTTAATGCCTTTTTCTATCACACAGACTCGTGTATCATCCTGGTTTGTTTTGGAGGAGTATAGCCATTGGATGACAACTATTGACGGAGCATAAAAAACAGAGCTAAAGACCGTATAAAGAAGAAAACAGACCTGATGCAGAAAGAGATGAAAAGATGACAAATTGACTAGAGAAGAAAATTGAAATGAGCTAATTTACAGAAGAAAATGAACAAACTATCGCCAGGTAACGGTCAGTAAGATTAATTGCTACACATTTCGCTCCTCTTTGCCATTTTAATCTCATTTAGTTTTCTATTCCACTTTGCTATGTAACAGTGCTATACTCCTATAAACCCTGATTTCACTCTGACACAAGTTTGCTAGCTGGGTGTTGAGCGAGATCCTCTGTTTGCGTAAACTAGTATATCACTACCGACTTTGGTATTTGTTATTCAACTTTAAGCCAGCCGAGGATTTGCTCCATTGACTTTCATGGATTTATTTTTAATTTATTACTCTTGAGTTCAGAATCAAGAGCTCTGGATAGAAATCTGGAACATAAATAGACAGTTTCCAAATCTAAACAGTAGAGTCACAAGTACCATACAGAAAAACAAGCTAGGCATGGATAGAACTGTCTGACAAGTTAACCAAGTGTTGCTCTGCATTTATTAGTAGTTTATTGTTGATTAAACAATAAATCAAGATCCAGAAAAACTAATTAATTTAAAAGAAGCAGTTTAGTGAAATGGAAGCCTGTCAAAATAGTTGTTGGGGAGGACAATTAATTGGTACAAATATGAGTGCAAATTTTGTTTTTAAACTTTAAAGCGTGTCGTTCGTAGTATACAACGTATGTGCACAATACAAATTCCATACATTTTCCTCAGTGACAATAAAAAGCGCAGTTTATTATAAACTGAAGTAAAAATTAAAATTAAAAAAAAAGAAATAAAATCACAGTTTTGTCATTGGTATGTGAAGGTTGTTCCAAGGCCCCATCCAGAGCTCCTCTTCATCTGACTGTGTGTGTTCACTGTGCGACTCCAAGGGCTCTTTAACATCCTCGTTATCGACAACCGATTCGTGCTCTTCTGTGCTTTTCATTTTGGAGCCCCCTGGCTTTGTAACTATATTCTCGGCCCCTACAGTTGAGGAAGCAAACGAGACACTGCAAGGTCTTGTGTTCATTTTATCACTAGAAGATGGTCCCTTTGACAACGTGTTCAGTGGGACATGCTCCTCGTGCGTCACTGCAAGCTTGTCCAGTTTCTTGAATTGTTTCCCCAGCCTCACCGGGGATGTGACTTTTAAATTATTACCAAGGCAAACACGACGGGTTCTGACAACAGAGCCGTTCTGTGCAATGTAGATGTTCCCGTTGATGTTGTTCTGAATATTTGGGTTATTGAGACGGTTCCTCTGGCTGGAATCGGGAGCGCTGTCTTCTCCAGTGGAGCTGGTCTCATACTCTGGGTCGACAATTAGCTTGATCTTTTTCTTTCTGGCCCACTGTTCGACAATAAATAGAAAGGTCATTAAATCTCAGTGGTATTAAGAAACATTCTCCTGCCCTTTTTCTATCTGTTGTTTGTCTTGTCTTTTACGTGGACACCCATAAGAATTTTTACTAACTTTGTCTTTTAGACCCTTCCTCTTAGGTTGTACACTGATATTTCTGACCTGTTTTGATTACCACTGTGCCCCTATGATGCCTAATGCTTGGACCCACAAATAAGTCTTTGTTCTAAAATAAGACAGCTAAATTCATTGTAGTCCACGAACTGCACAATGTGAGTCAGAGTGTATAAAAACTGTGATGTTTTTCTGCAGGTTTGGAAAGCAGTGAAAAATTTGCCTTTTTTTTTTCCCTGGTTTATGTTGTTTTTGTTTTTTGTGGGTTTTTTTAGAGGTGTATTGAGCTGCGCTCCTGTTAAGTCAAAGCACACCTTTTCTTTCCTGAGAATGGAGACATTACTTTCTGAGGGACAACGTCTGCACATCATGACTTTGGTAAGTCAGCCTTTTTTTGACAAAGCAGTATCTTTGTCTGCCTTACAAAGAGAGATGCAAACCTCCAAGGTTAATAACCCCTCCTAACACAAACTGGAAGGCACTGGCGACGAAGACACTGTGATAGTTCTAACTACTGTGCTACTGGGCAAGTGTCTTAAGACCTTAGAAATTTTCTTCCAGAGTACCACTCCATTGTAAAATTCAGTGCAGAAAAGGCATTGAGCAGGTCTGGTTTAGCTGCATCAAGCACAGAAACATCTACACAAGGGAAATTCTTGGGCTCAACATTGGCAAAATTGGCTAGTTAAGAAAAGAAAATCTTGATATAAGGCTTTGTGCCAGTCCCAATCTAGTGGAAGCACCGGAGATGCTTTGCGATTAAACAGCAGATGGTGGAGAAATGAGACACTGGATTTTTGGTGATGTATATTTCTTTAAAGAGTTAATGCAAACGCTTTCCACGTTGTGATTACAGTGATAACACAAAACCCATTACTTAATTTATAATTTGTCTTTTTAAAATAAATGCCTCCTTGAAGTACACTGAAACAAGCAACTATCATCCTTAAAATTAATAATGAAAACAGTGTTATTTCCCTAAGGCAGCAGATACCATCACAATTTACTCCCACTGCAATACATACACACGCACATAAGAAAAGGCAGATTATAGAGAAAGAAAATCATGCATGGTAGAAACAGGTGGTGATTACTCTCGAGCTTTTGAGAAGCCAAACTTGTGCAAATTACTTAGAAGCCTTTTCCTCCTGATAACAGCACAGAATTTTCTTCACATGGGTGTATTCAGGGGGATGAAAAGACTGACTAGTTTTAAATGGGATTTACTTTAAAACACCGTGCACAGCTACAACTTTGTGCTATATGGGAATATGAAAAGTAGGTAAGTGTTCATAAATCTAGTTCACATTTCAACCGGAATTAAAGACAATAGCTGAAAAGTTAGCATCACACTTTGCAGCTCAACACCAATTGTCCTGCCAGGGTAACTCCACAGCAAGCTCGAGTATCTTAAAAATTGAAACATTTCTCTTTCTCTCGTCTAACAGAGACCTCCTGGCAGAGCTTTGGTGCATCTGCTACTATTTGTACCGCCTTGAAAGTACTCACAAGGTGAATCCAATACTTCCTCAAAGCTTTAATTTTATTTAGGCTTCTTATGGCTTACCTGGATAAATCTAGTGGTCAAGAAACAGCTCTGTGGCTTTTGATACAAGGTAAGTGAGCACAGATTGCTTGTGTGTATACAAAGCTTACATACTCCATGTGCCGACAGCACGGAGAAGAGTTCCACAAGGAGCCACATCACACAGAGGCTGCTTCTTACAGGAAAACACAAAGGCGACTCGCGCTATCGATAACACAAGTCCTTCCTACACAACCACGCTCGTTCTGAGCAGAACTGTGCTAATGAAAGCGCTACAAGATTTCTCTGCTGAATTTTAAATCGCAGATACCAAAATACAGAACATACAGGATGGTTACCTTCAGCAACGCTTTGCTGTTGTACATCTCAAACTTTTAAACAGATGTTTAGAATAAAATAGTAAAATCACTCTACTGTTACTGAGAAGGGCAGAATTTGGAAAACTCAGTCCATGTCCTTTTCTGACCAGGCTCACTTTGTACGCCTACCTCTGCCCTCCTGTCTTGTGCACAACTGGTACCTGAAACCTGAATCCCATGATCCAGAAACAGTTTAATCCCAGCTCTGCAGGTAATACTCTGCAGTTTCGCGACTGTTGCTCTGCTGCAACTTCAGTTGTCCTCCCTGCAAACAGGGCTGATGCTTACAGCAGAGAACTCATTTGAAGACGAGCAAACATTGTGTATGGTAAGGCAATGTAAGGTGAAACCACGTATGGCTTCTGAGTCTTTTCATCCTCCTCAACATTTCTGTTTCTTCACTGCATTCCATGTTTTGCCCCTTTTCCTTCATACAGTGTTTCATTTTGTGAGAGTCACAACCTGTATGAACAGAGGGCCCTTAACAGGTTTGTGCCATCAGGTTCATCAAGCTACTGACCCCAGCTGATGCAAAACGCAATGTTAATTTGCTTCATGATGCGCATGATACAAAAAAGGATTAATCTAAGAATCAACACGGTGTCTCTTTAACTACATTATTGACATTGGCAGAGAAAAAGAAGTACTCTTTCCTGCCACTGCTCAATGAAAATGAGCATATCAGAGTAGTCTCTCAGAGGAACTGTTATCAGTTTGGTTTTCTACAGTTCTATCCTTAAGACAGCCTATGGGGTTCAAATGCCAAACCTGCAAGCCTTGACGTTTTCTTTTCAGCTGACTCTAGTCAAGCGTGTGTTGCTCAGGAAAGACCACACAGAAGGCACAGCAAACAAGATCACTCCTTACTGCAAAACGCCCACCTACTGTCGCTCCTTTTTAAAAGGATGTAGAATCACCAGTAGTCTCTGACTCCGTAACAGCAGAATCCAGGTTCTCATCTGACCGAGACTGAGTGTTTTTCTGGGGCATCGGTTTTCTTATTTTCTTTCTTTCCACACTGGTGCTAGAACTTTGATTCTCAGCAGGAGGGGGAGTAGCAGCTTTACCAGAAGTGGTGCTAGCTGTGCTTTTTGTCCCTTCAGTAGCTTTGGAAGTAGCACTGATTTCACTTTCTAGGCAAGAAGATTCATTCTTACTGACAGTTTCGTCCCTGTCACTAGCATCTGTACCAGCCTCTTCTGTGCTTTCATTTACACTATTCTCACCATTACTACCTGATTTTCCTGTCTTTTCTTCAGAAGCAGCAGTTTTTGCCTTAGCAGATGTTTCAGAAGCTGTCTTATTTGAGTTATCCGCCATCTCTTCGGGGCTTGCGCTGACTTGCTCCTCATCCGCTTGTTCATCTTCTTCTGATACCTCTTCTATGGTGTCTTCTATATCAACACTGGCCGAGGACGTTTTGCTTTTATAGCTGGATCCCGAAGTTTTCCTGTAGCTCGTGTCCCTGTTGCTGCCTGATGTATTAGAGCTAATATTTGACTTCTGGCTGGATCGCTTCACTCTGCCACGAGAACTACCTCCCCCGCTTCTTATACTGGACCTTTCAGTGCTTCTTCTACTGCTGGACTCACTAGTTCCCGATTTACTGTACGAACTTCGCGTAGAGGAGCTCTTTGACAGGCTACTATCTTCATCGCTGTCAGAGTCTTCCTCATCATCGTCCTCTTCAGATGAGTCCTCCTCTGATTCACTGCTAGAGCTGGATCCAGAATCATCTTCAGAATCTCCAAAATCGTGCCCAGTGTCTTCATCCGAGTCCACAGTACTTTCAGTGGCTTCATCTTGGTCCAGAGTTACTTTCAAGTAGTCTTTGTCTTCTGACTCTGAGCTAGAGCTACTACTCTTCGTGGATGATTCATCTGAAGTGTATTCTCTTTTCTTTTTCTTCTTCTCATAATCACTATCCTCGCGTTCACTCTCTGCTGTGATACTTATTGAGACTCCTGATTTCGCTTCTTCTCTTTCAGATTCTTCCTCTTCTTTTTCACGCGCTGCATCCTTGCTAATAGGTTCTTGCAATTTTCTGGAGACGCTAATGCGTTTTAACACATGGTTTAGTTTTCTCATCGAAGGTCTTTCATCTGTTGATTTCTCAAAGTAACTTCCCCTGATAACCATGCTTTTCTCGCTGTCCGCTTGGCGAGCCGACATCAACTTGGCGTAACTGGAATCTTTCCTACCGCCTTTCACTTTATGCAGAATCATTGGGAATATCTTTGCTTTCTTCCACGGAGAATGAGCCGACTCAGTTCTTCCTACCGGTTTGTGAGCACTGACTGCTACGCGACCTAAATGCATCACTGCTTTTAGCCTCCTTTTCCCCTGGCTGGTCCTATATCCTCTTCCAGAACCAAGTCTTAGATCCATCCCACCACCTAAAGGTCTACCTTCTACTTGAGCCCCTGCTCTCTGGCTTACATCTCTGCTTGAAGGACCTCTGCCTTGACTCATCCCCTGCAAATTATGAAAATGGAACGTGATTACAATTTGAAAGATAGTTATTGTGAAAACTCATACCCTAAAATAAGTCAGTAGGAACAAATACAACTTTTTTTCCCAGCATCGGAACTAACTTACCTGTTTTACAGTAGGTTTTCACCAAAGTCATGGGAAAAGTTTTACTGCTAGAAAAGGCTGCAAATGCACAACTACCTCACTCTACAACAAGGAAAAATAAGATCTCAGAAATGTTACCTCTTCTCATTTTACTAAAACACATGTGACATAGGAAGAATCTAGTATTTCTGAAAATCAGAGTAAATAAAAAAGGAACATTTAAGTGAACTTTCCTCTGGCTGCCGCTGACTTTTTTTTTTTTTTTACATTCAGTTGTGAACTTTTATGATAGATGAGTTTAGGTGACTGCTTTTCTGAGTGGAAAATCACCAGTTAGAGGCTGAATATTAGTAATGCTCCATTTAGTTAACTATATAAAATAGAACTGCCTAAGGTTACGTGGATTTTTCTTTTAACTAGAATTCTACGTTGAGGGGAAAAAATAGATGTGGCTGTTAAAAGGAAATCTGCAATTACTTTGTATTTCTAGAAAAAGGAAAGAGGTGCTGACAAACTTCATGGGGCATCAGAAGGGCAAACAATGATTAGCACTGGAAGAGCCACTCCTTGTTGGGTCTGTACAGGACACAATATTCTCATCAATTACAAAATACATCTGACAAGGTTTAATGGTCCTTCACCTTGTTGCAGAGATTGAATTGACACACCAGATGCTCACCTCTTCTGCTGTGGATCCATGAGGACTGTAGTAGTAGCCACCATCGCTCTCCACCACGACTTCCCCGTACTCATCGTACATCCCCGAAGGAGACAGCAGTCGTCGGCGGCTCCCGTACTGAGGCAGTTCGTACCTGGCAAAGACACCATCGTCTCTTCATAACGCGCGGCAACGTGTTGGCATGTGTCTCCACCCACTGCCACAAAGGCACATGCTCACATCACGCAAGGACAAGAATTTCTTTGCTCTCTTTTCTTTGAGACCTACGAGAAGATTATTATGTGCTTTTCCTTAGCGGTAACACAATCCAGACCCTTTTCCTACTGCAACTGGAGGGTGACCGGGATTGGAAGGTCTCGGGGACCAGCCAAGAATCACCCACATGCATTAACCTTCTCTCCTGATTTTTTGAGGGGATTTTTTTTTCTTTTTCTAATTAGGTAATGAAAGAGCAGGTTCCCTGAGATCAGTTGTGGAGAATCCCTGCAAGCTTGTAAGAACAGTAATAATTCCTGAAGCGCTTGCAAGAGACGGGCGTTATCAGAACAAGCCAGGATGACTTTTTCCCAGGCAAATGTAAAAGGCTGGGAACGGTGAGCAGAAAGTATCAGTCACTGAACTCAGGCTGGTAAGCCACAAAAAGGCAGAGGAGATGACGGAAGTTAATTTCCAAGACAGCAGAAATATACAAATAAAAGAGTGAGTAAAACTCTGCAAACAATTAGACTCCTAAAGAAGCAGGGTTATACAATATTCTCCCTTTAAAAAGAGTTTTGTGTCAGTGCATGCCTTCATGGACACAAAAGATTAAAGTAATCCTGAGGCAAAGGAAAGTGTCCAAATTAAAGGCTGTAATAATAAACATCATCAACCTGGAAAAGCAGCATTTTCAGACATATATATATATAGGAAAAATGAAAATATACCCATGCTCATAACTGTAGTAATCTTGCCCGTAGTATTCCTGCCCTGGATCAATTCCAGACTCCATACTTAACTCCTGTCAAAAGACAAACACTGATTAAATGCAAACAGTCACATGTAAGATATATGTTCCAAAGCAGAACGCTTTGTCAGGAACAATAATGAGAAGCCAACAGGAGCTTTAAATGATTCCTTCTCTGGTGTATTCCCTGGGAATGATGGTTCTAAGTCCACTAAATGCAGACGGTGTGCAGGTGTGGGATTCCGCCTCACTCTGTACAAACCCCTTGTTCATTAAATGGGACTCGCAGCAAATACGCTGTCTCTTCTTGCACCTCTCTCAAAGGGAAAAGCTGCGTTGAAATATTAGGGCTATTTTACTTACACTGTAAGGTCTCTTTTTTTAATGTTTTCTCAACCATCAACAACCACGAGCAGCACTGGACTAAACTAAGTTCTTGCCTGCACCCTACAGAAGTGCTTTAAAAGCTCCTTTCACACAGAGCGCCGGGGCCAGGGTCTGTGCGTTGTCCCTATTTCACAGCTTCCTCCGAGTTCTTCTCCTGTCCAACGAATTTAAAGCTGTGTCGGAGTCATTATAATGATGGCAGAAACCATCACCATCCTGTACAACAAAAATACCACCGAGAGCAAAGTCTCAGGAAAGCTGCATTCGCTCTGCTGCTTATTCTGGAAACGATATCGGGTCCACAAGATTTGGAAGTCTAGGGTTTATAATCCAGAGCTGCCTTTGCACTTCATAGCAGTGTGCTAATACTTCATTACCTTGGCAGGTCAACCGCTTAGTTCATTTCTAGGTACGATAATCGATTATCAGTTGGCTGACATCCGAAAAAAATAGACTGTGGTTGGAAATTACTCTGTCTGTGGATCTGGACGTCAAAGTAGGAAAACTTACAGTCTGTGTGATGAAGTCCCCAGGAGCAACTAAAAGATGCCCAAGGGGAAAATATCAAGACATAGTAAATTTAAGGTATTTAATTAATGCAACATAAATGGGCTAACAGTGTCAGGACTTTCCTTTTCATCTAAAAGAGTCAGTGGGAAAAAACACTACCTGATATAGACCAGTTTTTATTAGGAAATTGTGTAAAAGGCATTAAAAAGTTAGAGAACAATTAAGAAATGAAAACTGTAGTACCTCTGGTCTGAGAAGAGAAGGTCTCAGCAACTGCTGTTGCTATAAAAGAAAATTAGAAAGGGGTTAATTAGGCAGTAACAATTAACGTGCAGGTTATTTGTGTTGGACTAAGGACTGGAGAGAAATCCTAAAAACCCAGGTCCTTCAGAGCTTTTTGTCCAGCAGCCACCTGGACACTTTCACACTCGGTGAAAAGCAGAACACCGCTGAGCATCTAACGTGGCAAAATGGCTCCACAGTCCACTCTTTCTTTTGCCTAATATAAAATCAAATTTCAGTTGATATGGTGATTCTCTAAATTATTTAACCCAAGAACCCTGTCAGGGCCCAAGAGGACTATTGTGTGGTATATGTTGGAGACAATGCCAGAGAAAAATTATGCACAACTGGTAGAAAGTAAATCTGCTTTCAAGTCTGTGATTAGGCTACAAAAATCCTGAAGTGATTTGATTTCTTACCCAAGCTTCTACTGCAGCACCATTGCTTCACACTATCTATATTTATATTCTTGTGTGGCTTTTAACTACATACCTCACGACCACAAATACACTCTAATTCGTGAAACTAATAAGATAGCGAAGGACTCTCTCACTTGTTTTCTCTACAGCCGACGTGTGATTTCTTTCTGCACGCGGCCAGCAGGGTGAAAAGCGTGCTGACGCGAGGGAGAAAACCCCAGGAGGCAGCACGGAGAGGACCAACAGGACCCACAGGGCTCCTCTCAGGTGCGCCACAGCTAAACACGGGGTCATTTTTGTTGTTGTCACATCGTTAACCACCCTGCAGCTTTCTGAAAATGATAGATCGATGCACGAATGATAGACCAGCTTGCTGTTCTGTAAATTACGATCAGATTTACTCGGGGAAATCAGTACCATTGGCCTCATCCTCCTCCCAAAACTTGGTGGCACTATTTCCACCAGGTTCCTTGGCCAAAATCAAGCCCTGATTGATGGGGAAGTTCTGCGACTGAGACACAAATCAGCTCTGCAAAAGGAGGAAAAAATCAGAGCAAATAACAGAAAGCTTGCAATTTGTAGAACACTACTACAGCTCCCAGCAAATCTATGTCTCGTGAATTTTTGAACCACTTTGTATTTCTGGCCCCAGAAACACCCTGTAGCAATGAGTTTCATGTATGGGAAAACGTATGTTGATGTAATTAATACTTCAAATCGGGGAACAGCCTTACCTCTTGCTGTGCATATCCTCGCCTAGAAGTCAGAAAGAGAAAAAAAATAATTAGAATGCTTCTCTGAGACTATATAAAGACGTGTATTGCCATTCTTTCTGGAGAGAGGTGAAAAGATAATGCAATTAGAAATATTACTAGCAAGAAAAGAAATACGTATCTACAATTCAAAATATGTTTGTCTTTAGATTCGCTTTTGGAAATACGAATCATTGCATGAAGAGAGGCTAGTGAATCTTTGGCGTCTTTTCTTGCTTTAGATTGTAAATGAATGAGAAGAAATCCCCAATCCCCAAAAGCCAGAGAGCCAGTGCACCCAGGGGAACTGAGCAAAGGGAAAGGGGGCGAGCGCTGTGCTTGGCGCCCGTGAGAGAGGTGCCCAGGCACCTCCTCTGCCGCCTACAGAGAAGCTCTGTGATTTCACCCATTAACACAAGGAGTGAAACACCTTCTCTTCTACTTCCAGACTTTCTGTACCACTCAGGACTTGCTGAAAATTGGCCTGGAGCTTCTATTGCTAATTCCTTGTAACAACATTATTATTACAATGACACGTTTCCTAACATTTGCTCAGCGGGGGCGGTGGGGGGAGTTAAATTATTTTTGCTATCTATGATTATTTTGCCACAGGCTTTGTGCTTTTGATCTCGCTGGCAATTTTTGTTGTTGTTTTAATTCATTCTCTTGGAGCCATTCATATGCATGACAAATGCACTTAGGTTATCAGGTATTCTATTTTCACATTCTGTGCCAGCAAATTAAAATGGTTTAGACAAAAGTCAGGAACAGCAATTTAGGTATTGACATTATTATTAAGGATAAGCCTAGATTTTTTTAAAATTTTTTTTTTTAAGAAGGAAAGGGTAAATGCTCAAAATTATGCTGAGCTTAACCTAGTACACAGAGAGGAGTCTAGGGAAATTTTATTACACGTGAGTGAATAATAAACAACAGAGTAGAAGTCCCTTTAATTCTTCAATAGCACCATCTATAAATTTTCCATTAAAATTCAGCCCATGGAATTGACTATCAGCATTAAATTAACGCTGTTGCCCATGTAATATAAAACTAATGACTGGCTGAAATGAAGATTTATCATCAAAAGATGATCTGTGACTTTTCAAAGCCCACTTGAGGAACACTATATTTAGTTTCCACATCGTCCACAATAATATCCAGATAAAGAAGCTTTTGTGTTGCACAGAGGATAAGTAAGCCTATTACTCTTAATCGCTCTTGAGTAGTCACTATAACGCAGATTAAAAGCGTAACAGAAGTAACTCTAATTAAATTTGGAATTTAACTTTCTTAAAAATAGCACCATACTGTGTTTTGAGATGCTTATTCTTCTCTTACAGCTTCGTGTAGCCATGATTAGAAGAAAAAAAAAGCCCCCAAAAGACAAAAAATGTCCATTCACTCAATACAGCACAAGGATCTGTTCTGACGAAAAGGCAAAGTTCAGAACAACATCATTTGTTTCCAGGAAGGAATTAAAGCTCTCCACGGAGGAAGGAGTAAACATTATCAGCCAGACTTCACTGCAGTCAGAGAGAAATCTTCAGCGCACAATGGGAAGCAAAGACGCAGCGCCTATGAGGATGCAGGGTGATACGACAGTGGGTACACACTACTGGTACTTGAAGTGAAAGATAAACCAAGAACGAATTTACACGTACAAAACGTGCCAACCCTTTGACAGGTCTGTACTGCTAACATAGCTTAAAGGAAACGTGATTTGCCTACAGCAACAATTGTCCCAATTACCGGCATCCCCGCAGGCACTGGCTACTTCATACTTTATATCTTTCCATGTTAAAAGCAAAAACATCATACACCCCAAATACTCCGGGTAATACTCAGAGGAGGTAACTGCTTATCACTTTGCCCCGAGTCTTAAAGTGGAGGTTTCCTGCAGTTCACAGCTAGAACTGAGGACGAGGAATCTGGAAGGCAGATGAGTAAGAACACGCTACCGCTTGATCTCAGCTTTGCGACTGGCTTTGCCAACACGAAGCGCTCTCCACTGGTGCAATCTCTGTAACCAAACCAGACAAGGCGACGACGAAAAGATAAGCGAGATATCCGGGATCACATTTGACCCTTATTAACCAAATCAGACAACTTGAAGAGGGGCCGGTAAGTTTATACAGGCTCAGCTTCCTAGTTATAATACTTTGTAGTGCTGCAGAACTGCATGAGCGTCCAGACCTCTCTCTCGGTGGGACAGAACTCCCCTGGGATAGGTTAGAAATACAAGCTATTGCTACAGTTTCTTTCCTGGTCTAACAGAACAATTTATTTTTTTTAACAAAGGCTATTCAAAAAACCAGCAGGAGAACAAAGGCAGCATTAATTCCAGACAGAACGAAATTAGGTTTTGCATGCTTTCCAACTTAGTAAAGGTTGCCAGAATGAGAAAGTAGGTGCTCCTCATTAGTGACAAGCTGATTACCCTGAGCCCAACAGACTCTTCTGAGACTGATGAAACCTAATATTTAAATAGAGCTCCTGTGCGATGTCCAGTCTTTCTGCTTAAGGAATGCCACAAAAAATTGTAGCTGAAGAAAACCTTTGGAGCTTCTGCCGTGAATTACTGAGCACCTGTAGCTTTGCCGCGCGACACCAGATGCTGCAAAATGAGGGTGTATATGTCTAATATTGCACTAGTGATGTAATGAACTTCACAAAAGCATCTGTCGTGGGCCTGCAAGTTCTACACTGGGATTCGAGCACTAAAATGCCAATCTCTGTCTTAAAAGGTTGATCCGCTCTGAACATGCTCAGCACAATAATTGCTCGTGCTCATCTCTGCACACTTTGCCCTGTCCCACTGTCTCCCTGCCAGGATCATCGCAGACACACAGAAGCAAGTACCCATCTAAGGCATCTTCCGCTTCTGGCTCTTAAATCTTAGAACTTTCTCCACCTATTTTAATTGCTGCTGGTGTTGCAGTTGTGCCACTCTCGGCAAATTTAGCATCATTGGCAGGTATTCTACACGCATCCATCTCGTAAATTATACGGACTCTGTTACAGCAAAAATGCTATGATCGATAATCGCTCCCCTCAAACACATTTAGTTATTATACATGTCTTGGAACCACAGGCTAGCTCAACAAGAGTTTTAAGTAAAGAGAAAAAAATTTCATGTATCAGCAAAACTCCTGTGATGGAGTTCATGGAGTTTGGCGCTGGGACAAAGAAAGAGAAGCTATCTTCAGCAGTTTCCAACTGAAGCATCCATACATGTCCTAACTGTAGATTTAAAATAAAAAATAAAAAAAAAATAGAAAAAGCCAAGCACCACAGAAATGCTGAGTATCTCTAGATACTGAGAAGTAATTACCTTTTTGCTCGGATTTACAATGTTTGGTACTGAACTGGCTTTTAGTTTTTCATTATGTAATACCTGCCTTTCCCAATATGTTTTTAAAAATGGCCATATTAAATACAAATATTTTGAATTTTGGCAAAAGACTAAAAGGAAATTTGTAAGTTGAACCAGGCTAACTAATTCATTTAAATGCCTTTACTTAAAATTTGTTTTCAAAGGACAACCTAGTCCACTAATTAAAGTAAAGATCTGATGCTCACAGATGACTGTGAGCAAAAGAGCCAGTAAGTAAATCCACATTATATGGATTTTTACCAGTACTCGAAAAATCTTCACTTGGTGACACTAATCAGAGTGACTTTATTCCAACATAAGAGAAGCGAGATGTTTCAGCTGTAAAGCTCATGGTAAACTATCCAGGAAAGTTAAAGAGACACCAACAACATGCATATGTGAAATAAAACCCCGATGTTTTGTACATTAAAGAAACTTACAAAAGAAAAACGTTCGACATGCAGTTACAATATGAAAAAAGAAAATGCAACGCAAGGCAGAACACAGGTAGCAGGAGGGAAGACAGCCAGGTTTACTGACAGATCAAGACAAAACCCTTCTTCCGACTTGAGATGCAAACGTGAGCTGAGAGCAAGCATGTCGGCATAGCGGAGCGCTGCGTCGTCTCCCCCGGGTGTGCGAAGATGCGTTAGAGCGACAACTCCGGCTCACCACTGCTGAGCCTGCTTACTACCAGTACTTGTTTCCTCTGACATCCAGTGTTTGACACTAAGGTTCCTCCCAGGTGGGACATTTTATGGGCAAAGCAAGGGATTCCAATTGCGGCTGCAGAAAAATTGCTCTGCTTGCTGATACTACCTACAGTGAAGGCTGCTTAACATAAAGCAGTACCAAGCTCTCTCTGCTGTCTATGACAGATCCTTGGGTGAAAATGGACAGTTTTCCCCAAGAGCTTTTGGAAAACCGACTGAGAACCAGCATCACAGAACAGTAAGATGTAGTTCCTCGAAAGCAACTTGTAGGATTATTATACGTTACAAATTTCCCAGTGAACAGGAAAGCTGACATCTCTCAGATTGGGATTAGGATGGAATAAGTAGCGATACACAGCAGAGAAAGGGAAAAAGTCTGAATTTCTAGAGAGTCTGAGGCAGATACCATGTGCTGCATTAGTCATCTCACTCGAAACACTGCATGCAGAAAACATCCAACCATAAATATTACAGTGCTGTCGACTGAGAAGGAAAGCGTTTCTCCAGCTCCTCCACAACACAGCTCAGGTTGCCATTCTGCTGGTTGTGCTCAGCCACAGCTTCTGGAGTTGGCATATCCGGTGCTGTGGCCGGTTTGAGCTTGGGAATGTGCTTGGGCAGCACATGGTTTTTGTCTATTTGGCTGTACATGTTGGCCACAGACTTTTCAATCGCTGCGAGGTTCTGAATGTTTTTAAGAATACCTTTCAGCTCCCTACGGGGAGGAGGCTCTGGCACTGTGGCTGCTGGTGGTACAGCTGGCTGTTTGGCAGGGGATTTTGAATGCTTGGCAGGGGAGAGGTGCTGGGTGCTAAGAGGAGATGAAGAAGAAGAAGAAGAAGAAGAAGAAGAAACTGTGGGCAGAGGCGGAGGATGGGGTGGCAACGGCGGTGGCAGTGGAGGTGGCAGCAGCGGAGGTGGTGGTGGGGGCATTTTAGGAGGATCTGGAATGCTTTCTACAGCATCTTTGGTCTGAGGAGCTAGAAGACTTTGGCAAACTGATTTCTTTATCCTAAAAGACGGAGGAGTTGGTTTGCGAGTTGGTGGAGGAGAAAGTTCTTCAGGATGGTCGTGGTGAGTGACGATTACAGAGGGGACCGCAGAGGCCTCTGGTTCAGCTACTTCAGCATAACATGTTGGAGAGGACAGAGGAGAAGAGCGAAGGCAAGGAGAAGCAATCATGCTTTTAGGAGACTGCTCTAGCACGTTCTCTCCCTCTTGGAAACAGATGCTGTGCGTCGGCGATCGGATGGATTTCCCATCAGGAGACTTCACTTGTTTCATTTCCTGCAAAGCCTGCTGCTCAAACTGCCTTGCCTTCTCTTTTACAGTTAACTTGGGGCCGCTCATTTTTGGAAATAGCGGACTGCTAATATCAACACTGCCGTGCTGATTTTCAGTTCCTTCATTCTCTGCTTTGAGTCTCTCCTGTTGCCACTGAACAGGGTCCATGATAACTGGCCTACTCGGAGGACCAGGTGCACGTCTCTTAGTAACGTGAGTTGGTACCGTCCACGCGCGGTGACTGCCTCCCAAAGAGGCATCTCTCAAGACTAGTCTCGAAGGAGAAAGAGTATCTAGAGTATCGTTTCTTTTCCGTAGAAACCCAGCAGCAGCGGGACTCTGAGTGACACCTTCCATATATAATGGGTTCTGAGTAGTTAACGGGTTCTCATCAGATAAAAAAGTAATGTTACTTGAAGATTTGGGGAGATTTTTGTTCAGTGATCCATTGATATTGGATTGCTTGTGAGCCTCAATAGCACGAGAAGCAAAGCTGCTTATAACTCTCTGACGGTCTCCTTCTTCTAAGACTGACTTTTTTCCCCTGCTTTGTTGGAAATGGTAGAGAAGAAAAAGACTTGAAAGAAAAGAAGATAATCACATGTGAGGAAACATGCATGGACATAGATACTTATGAGAGAGAAAAAAAAAGAACTTATGATATGAATCAGAGCCATTAAAATACTTCTAACAAACTACTACTATCCAACAGAAAGAGCACATTTACTAGACTACTGGGCAAGACATTTACTTTTACATCTTCTTTGAGGGAGAAGGCTTTGAGGAGGAAGAAAAATCTAACCAGCTATTTGGCTACTCGGCAAGTTCAAAAATAAGTTAACCTCTTCTCAAAAAAAACACCCCTTAGATTTTAAAAGTATCAGTCAATACTGTAACCTATCTCTCCAGTGACACAAAACATTAACGCTACGCAATTTCCCTGTGAAATAATACGGACTCACAGGATGTATCCTATATGTATGTGTAACCGTGCCTCCATCATACAAATGGCAGGGGTGTACTGTACACACCTACACAGAATATTCACAGGGATTTTTTAGGTTGAACCTATTCTATAATAATTGTGCATCAAATCTCTGCTCTTCTGTAAAACTGCTGGAGAGCCTTGAAGCGTGCCTGCGTTGCCTTTTGAGGACTGGCCACAGGTCACACACAAAATCAGGACCGTGGCTGGAACTGTGAGCCTGAAACTACGGTGATCTGTGGGGTCTCGGAGAGGTGATCAATGGGACCTGAAGGTAATCAGCTGAGAAAAATGTCAGACTCAGACCATTCTCCTGACACTGAGTCTTGGAGAAGCACCAAGGTGGGCATTATTTCTTGCATTTATGATACACATATCGATGCAGAAATAACAATGAATATATGAATTTCAACTCTGCACTGTAGCAAACCAAATGAAAAAACCTGCAGCTGGATTACACTGAATTTCTACACCAAAAGCAGGAGGTGTCACCATTTTCTGGACTTCATCTAGTGTTTCCAAGTATCTCATTAACCTACCTTTCTCTAATATTTTTAATACTAAAAACTTCTAAGCAGTTTTTTAGATAAACAGTATTTTAAAATCAATATCCCCAAACTGTCTGCTAGAAAAGTGTGCCCTTAGAGCTCTGTTTTAAATAATGCTCACCTGAGGCAGAAAATAATCTTTTTTTGCCTCAAGCCTGTGACACATGCAAAGATATTCCCATGATAGAGCCAAAACCAAAACCCTTATCCTTTCAAAGAGAAGATTAGCCTTGTCAGCAATGAGATCAAAAATGAGATCAAAATCAAAATGCACTTCTATTGCTGCCATGTAAAAAAATATCATAACTAAAAAGATGGGCTGTCTAGCATGGGGACACAATAAAAGCCCAACCCAAAACAAAAAAAAACCCCAAACCCAGACTTAAAAAGGACGCTTGCCATAAAAAGCTCTCTGAAATATCAAATAGCTCTGTAAGACAGGCTGTGGTGAGAACATGATGGCATAAGGGAACATTATGGTAGAAAGGGGGTATAAAAATTCCACTTTTCGACAATTCACTTGTGGCTTCACTACCTCTACCTAGTGCTGGTACTCCACATCTCGAATGCTTTATTTAAAATTTCCCTATTTTCTGCAATTAAACAACTGCAGCTGAAGTAATGTCTAACTTCTACACAAAGGCATAGGATCAAACTACCACATAAACCTTTTTCTAGCGACTCAGAGCCAATCAGTATTTTCATACAATCTTCTGAGTTAAAAATATTAAGTCTTGTCTCTACCAAAATTTGAGTTGTATTCTTTAGAATTTAGATAGAAAAGGGTTAGGCTTTATTAACAAAGGAATAGGGGGAAAATTACACTTTTCTTGATTACGTAAATGTTGGCAGATGAATTTTTAAACCTCTTGGTCAGCTTGTACCATCTCCTTTGGTGTTGTTTGCCATATCTCAGGAAATATTACCGAATCTAAATCAATGGCAATTTAACCTCGGGTGGTTAAATATTGCCTAGCAAAACTGGAAGAGAAATTTAAATAACTAGATACTGGGTAGGAGTTAATTAAGAGACATTAAATCTCCTCTAAGTTATTCAACATGTAGAAGTCCCCCAAAGGCCCGTATTTAGTAAGGAAATACATTTGCTTCCTAAATTTTGTTTCTTGTTTCGCCTGGGAAACCACTCACACAGAGAAACTACAGCTTCCTAATGGCCACAGGGACCCAAGAGGAATCCCTGCACAAAGCACAGGGATCGCCTTCCCGTTTGCGAGGGACACCCAGCAAAGCCACGAAGGGTTATACCCAGAAATAAACTCTCCCCAAGCACTGCAGTTCTTCGAAAAGCAGCATGCCTAAGGCTTGTCTTTGGGCAGAATAGAATTGTGTGAAAAAAATAATTGACTTCACGCTGATAATAGCTTAATTCTTTATTCTAAAGCAGCATTCTTTGAGGCTGGTCAAGCACCCTTGATCTATCCAGAGGTGAGAGAAATAAATGCTTCTGAACTTGAAGGAGACCCTCCAGTAGAAGGCTCATGCAAATGACACAACCCTTATGCTACTGGAACACATTATTTCAAAAGCTTCTCAGTTCCTTCCTTGCTGCACATGACACCTCTCAAGGATGAGGCTATCCTGCCATCTTTTTCTATTTATGTGCAGGTATTTTAATCACTGAGAAGGATCAGCTCACCAGCTTGAAGCACATTTCTGCAAACTGAAAGAAGAGCATTGGCCTGCAAAAGGAAGGCGAGAAAGATTTTGCTTCCATCCAGGTGTGAGATCTGAAGTCCGTGAGCAAATCTCTGGGAGTGCACTCAGCGTTGCTTTTGGTTGTGGGTTTTTTGTTTCTTTTTTAAAGACAGTAGGACTATTTGGCTTTAGAAATAATGCCATTCAAGTTCAGCAATCATATTTCATCTCTACTTCCAAGAAAGGGATAAAGAAGCATAGATGTATTGAGACTTCGCAGTAAATGTCTTTCCTGTACTTGATCAATGGACAAATAAAATATGAGTTTCAGATTGCAAGGTTTAATGGGAATTACTGAAAGGAAAAATAACTAGTGTTTCTACTAGCTACAAATATTACAACAATGAAATGAGCTTACTTACTGATGCCTATGTATCCAGAGACAGAGAAAAATGAAAATTACGAGAGACAAGGCAGATTTAAAACTAAAGAGCTTAGTTCCATTTCATGTGCTAAAACCACTAAATTAAAAAAACGAGACACAAGTCAGCAGCACAAATGAAAGGTGACTGTATTAGGACAACTAAAGACAGGAAATACTGTACTTAAATTAATCAAAAATGTTAATAAAAGGTATTTTCCAAATAATAATTTCTTAAGGTATACCAGAGCCTTGAAATCAAGTATTTGAGAGCAAAGGAAAAGATAATTTCTAATTATTTTTATCGAAGCATGTTATTTTCTTCAAAATTCTACAGATTTTCTTTCATCCTGTAAGGATATTTACTAGTTTATGTTTATTCAGTTCCTTAGCATGATGGATATGAATATATCTTAGTTGTATGCAACAGTACCTGAGAGAAAACATTACAAATATGGCAAAATTAACATAAATCTAAACCTCAAAGTCAATACTGCAAGTCTGTACATTTGCACCTCTTTGTTGCAGTACTAAAACATGGAAAAATCTTTGCAGCAAAAAAGACTTGGTTAATCAGTGCAAAATGCAGTCATCTGTTGAGGTACCCAGTTCCCACAGATAATCAGCTTGATATCACTGCTGGTAAAATGAATTTAAGTGAATCATTAAATTCAGTAGAAATTCAGGTAAATGTAAAAGAAATGGACGTTATGGCCAGCAGGGCAGCCCACTGTCAGTGTACAGATGGGATCTCACGTGGTTCCCAAGCAGAAGCGCTCATGGTCAAAACGTTGACTACCTGCTGCTGTCGAACACACGCTTTTCCTCCCTTCCTGCCCAAGCAGTAACACTTCCCAAAGCCAAAAGGCACGAGAGGGAACTCTTGCTTCTCCATTCACACCAAAAAGCTCAAGTTCTGGAATCCTTTCAAACTCAGAGACTGCTCTCAGGTGGCCAAGAGTTAAAGCAGCAGTGACCCCCCCTGTCGCACCTCCTTAACATTTTATAAACTCCATCACGGCGTCTGGAAAAATTCCAACTTTATAAGCAAACCAAATAGAGCAGAATTTGGGCAATCCTCAACACCAGCAGTGCGCACGCCACCGCTCTCCAAACACATTATTAATGCTATGCCTTCCTGCATTACTTAGTTATAAAATATAAATATAGGTAAGTGTGGCAAGCTTATCAGCATAACACCGCAGTATGATACAAATATTAATTGGCTATTCTCCATTGTAAGATTTTCATACTGAGAGTTAAACTGTTGTTAGAGTCCATAAACTTCAGATCTACAGAAGCACGAAAAGGTAGACATCTTAGCAATATTAATATTTTACGAGCATATAATAGGTAGAAGATATATTCATTGAACTGCCAGCAGTTTCTCTAGTTTGATAGTCCCTTTGATTCTGATACTCAAACGGTTTCAAATTTAGAGCAAAAAAAATCCCACTCTACCCAACGGACGATTTCTTACTATAGCAAATGGGGACTTTGGGGCAACAATTTCATTGGATGTGTTTAATCAGCACGCTGGCCTGGATTTGCAAAGGCACTAGAGGAGGCAAGTCCTGGCTCCCCCTGATAGCAGTGCCCTGCTGTAGGCTCTTGCTGTAGAAGACCACCTGGTTATACTCTGCTTTTTACCAATTGAAACAATTAGGTTTGTTTTTTTTTCCTTTCCTTACAGTCATCTAATTTATTGTCCGGATGTCTGAGAACCCCAAGCACCTGAGGAAAGACCCCTTCATTCCGAAAAGCCTTTCTGATGTAGACCGTGTGAAGCAACGTCCCTGGAACGTGAACCGCGTCTTCGGTCACTCCCACTTTGATCGATGTCTCACAAGGAATACTTACATGGTGCTGTCACCAAGCTCTTCATAGAGGTTATTGGCAGCGGCGCTCGCTGGTTTGCCTGCTGGTAAAGCCATCTGGATTCTCGCCGTCTTGGCGCATTCAGCCTGTCGCCTTTGGTAAGTCACGTAGGGAAGGAGAAATACTCATTAGAGTACACTCTATACCCTGATATAAGCTGAGATGTAAAGTTTGCTATGTTTCATTGTTGGTTTTTTTTCCCCTTGCAGTTTTCAAAACAACCCTGCATTTTGCCTTCTTCAAAGAAAAGCAGTAACAGTATAACCTTTTCCTGGCTTTTTCAGCTCTCTGTTCTTAGTTTTCTCTTGGCAGAATCCTAGAGCTCACCCCGGGCAGAAACCTCCTGCCCAGCAGCACGTCACTCACAGCAGGTATTTCCCAGGAGATACTCTATGTGCTTGCTTTGACATTGCTCTCATTAGGAGGTTTATCTGTACTGGCTGCCCAAGACAAACAGTGGAGAGAGTAAACTCTTTGCTCAAGTGCTTCATTTAAGTGCCAAGAAACCGTCATTTTAAACACACCAAAAAGTCTCAGGTGAAGTTTAGATTTTCACACACAATTCCGTCCTCGTTCAAGCTGTCTGGGAAATTTCCGCCTCAACAAACGGGTTTCCTGAAAAATTTACTTTTTTTTTTTCCACTGGGTAAATTCACTATGAAACAAATTTCTGTCTTCTCTCTAGGAAACAAAGCCTGTGGTCCCTCACGTGTGGAAGTGGGGGAGCATCACCGAGGTGACGTGACTGATTCAGAGCGCTTCGGTCCTGCGGGTGGTCGATACTAGATCCTTCCTAGGGAAGCGTCTCCACATAGCCTGACCTGCCCTTGCTCGCTTCAGGAACACCACACACATGGAAACAGTTACTTTTTCTTTTTTTCTGAAGGAAACCGGCAACATCCCGAACCACAGTAACTTTAACGTGGGCTAGCATGCAATAATAAAGTACGCTGAGGAGCCATATGAGTAACTTTGAACCTCACCATATGAGCTGCTCAGGAGCAAGTCGGAGTAACTCTCCGATACTCAAGTATCGCTTCCCCTTAAAAATAAAGACTAGCAGGCTGCCGCTATTCCTATATAAGCTGTTAGAAACAAAGCTGAAAATAAGTACTTACTCTTTGAATCTGTTTTGTTATGCCAAAAAAAAAAAAAGATAAAGAGATAAAAAGGAAGGTTAAATGGATTGCACTTGTAACAGTTGTCCTAAACAGCGAACCTAATAAACTACACCTAATAAACTAGAGGCTACTTAATTATTCCACACATCAAATTACAGGATTAACAACATGTCTAAAGAATTGTAACCGCCAGAGCTGAAGAGTGTTTAGCTGCTATTTGTGATACTCTTGAAACAATTCTGCAGCCAGCATAAACACGAATCACAGTGAAACTGCTTCGGGCTCGCAGAAAACAGCTGCCCAACACTCACACGCACACACAGCAAAGAGTGCAAAAGGAAAACATGAATATACCTCAGAATTTTTCTTTATCAGGGATGCATTTCTATAACTGCTGTCTCATTTTAACATGTTTCAAGAACGCTATAGAAAACTTTTTCAATAGGGAAGGAATATCATTTTTGGTTAATATTTACAAGTCCCAGTCATCTACAATTAGTAAATAATAGATTATTTATAGCTACCTTGTGGGGTTGTACTGGATAGTGAATTTCCAAGACAGTGTTCAATAGTAAAGAATAATACTTTCTGCCTTGTTTACAAGTCATAAATGTAGGAAGTGAGCTGCATTTGACAGCAATTACTTTATAAATTAAATTAAATGAGTTTTCTTTAACTGTAGGCTTTACAAGATTCAGTAAGCTGACTGGTGCTCTGTAAAGCACTGAAAAATGGACGTACCACACATAAAAAAGTTTTAACAGTGAGCAAATCTTAACATTTCCATTCCTTGTGCTGTATGACAGTTACATTTATCTCCCTATAATCTCTATAGCAGACTGTAGCACCTACCTTTCCCGAATGTTATCAGGAAAACCACTGAAGCTCCTTTTGAAAAGGAGAGAAAAGGCTGTGATACAAAACCAAACACCTTAAGGCTTGGGATAGTTTTTGGTGTTGATATTAGCACTAAAATTCCTTTTATTTTCTTTGGCACTCTTCAGGAATGTTTTTTTTCATAGAAGTGTAGTTTATTCACACTGGTCTGCTATAAATCCAACTCTGCGTTACACTTCTAGAAAACAAAAATGTGACTTTTTTTGATGAAGTTTGGAAGGTTCCTCTTCAAAAGGGACTGATAATCTCTTGATAATCTCACAGATGTCAAGGAAAAATAGTGCTATTAGATTTCTTAGTGAAACAGGCAGTTAAGCTAACAACAACAACAAACTAATCGCAGGTTGAATTGACGCAGTACAGTTTCACCAGAAGCAAATTTTATATACAATTTTGGGAGAAGTGAAGGGGATTCGAGATATGCAGCACTGCCATCCGGACGGCATGGAGGTTTTTCAAGATCTTTCAAACTTCTTTAAAAGGATTTTTTCCTTTGACCCAAATGGTTTGGACAAACTGGGATGTAAACAATGCAAGGAATGTCCAGAAACCTCCAAGAAATAGTGAACTATGTATATCTTGACTTCGTAATGATTGGTAATTCTCTGGGAAATCTTTCCTGAGAAGAAATGAATAAATATGCAGCCTTCAAGTCGAAATGCATTGATTTTAAATCTGAGTGGACCTGAAAAGGCTCAGTTGAGAGGAACTTGTTAGTGATGTTGATCCTTTAATTAGTCTATTAGCCCAATTACTTAAACCTCCTGAGTCTCTGAGAGGCGAGTAGAAATATCAAGAAGGTTCTCTCTGGCATGTGCCGCTTTAGATAGTGTTAAAAATGGCACAAAGTCAATTCTTCATGAAACATTTGCTATTAAGAAGCATACAGCTAGGGAAAAAAAGTATAACTGTGAGCATTTTAGGAGTTAAACAAAAAAAGGTGAGGTCTTTGATTTTGTTCCAGCTACACAATTTGATTTTTGATTCATTTACTGAAACATCACCTTCTTCCTCTTTTTTTTTTGGGGTTGTTTTTTTTTTTTTTGGAGGGGGTAGAGGGAGGAGCATGGAATTCAGCTCTGAATCTGTACATGAATTTCAAACATCTGCCTTCCAATGTTGTGTTCCGGCACGTATCCTAAAACTGTTACTGCGCCACAACTTTAGTAAGTATAGCAGTTCCCGTGCATTTTCTCTTTTCGTGCACGGCCCACATCGAGCACTGACGAACTCCTGCGGCGAGTGGGAAATTAAAAACACTTCCCCGTATAATAATTTCCTCGCAACAAAGGATAATGTTCAAAGCACTTCTGCTAAGAAATGCAGCATCCCTACTACGAAGTTGCTACCGCAAAAAGGAGGAGGAGTACTTACTGTCTGTAGCTGACCATAACTATTAAAATAGCCGGCATGCAGCACAGGATGATGATGACGGCCAGAGCGAGGAGCGCGCCTTCCGTGTAGCCTACGGCTTGTGCCTGCTTCTTGACGTTCGCTACCACGTCTGGGGTGCGGATCTCCAGGATGCGTCCGCCCTGCCCCAGGTACGGCTGAAACTCTTTATTGATATCCAGCAGTTTGCCATCCAGGAACCTTCAACGTCACAAAAAAGAATTATTACAGCCAAGCTCATTAACCGTGTTTGAGCAACTGCGTTACTATTACTGGGTTAATAACTGCGGTCTGAGAAAGCACATAACTCTATGCGCTTCAGAATATTCGTAATTCCCTGTAATCCCTGTGTCAGTGATAACTTCAATGCACTTAATACCAGAACACAGTTTAAACACTGAAAAGAAGAGGTGAGTTGAAGCTTATCCTCATTTCTAGGGGCAAGAAGTCCTCTCTGCCATTGAGAGCAGCATTGAAAATAGCTTGCTTTGTGTTTTTGCCTTCAGAGGATTAACTAACCCTCCTGCGCACATCCCTGAAGCCCACTCTGGCCTGAAGATCCACTTGATGCTACTCTTCCAGAAGACTTGCCTCAGCTTCTTACGGAAATTCTTTGGCCAGAAGGACAGCCTACAGCTTGTTCCTTTTTGAATTCCCTTTCACTAGCGAAAAAAGGCATTTGGAAAAACTATGCTTTTACTAATCCCCACACCATTCCCCTCAACTGCATCGATTCTGACCCTTGTTCTCGCATCTGGTCTGCCTCGTTAGCCTCCACGTCTCTGCCACGTTCTTAGACTCTAGTGCTGGTACTACGTGGCGAACCACTTGAGGGAGACTTTCCTTTCATAGCGTGGCAAGAGGGACTCTGATCCGAAGAACTCATCTCCAGTGGGAGTGGACGTCACGGTAGCTGAAGGATGTGCCGCCTCAACATTTGGCATAGCGCTGAGCCAGTTTATCCAGTGGCTTCAGGCTATGTGACTGCATCCTCTCCATCACGGCAAATTTTGGGTGGAATCTGTAGCAACATTCCTGAGAGATGCAGGAGAACCGTAACAAGGAAAAGGGTACAGGCTACATCAGCTGTACTCGTTCCCTTAAAGTCAGTTTGGAGGTCACAAAAGACGACAGACAGAGATTACTGTAAACTTTTGAGAAGATGCACGCCGCTCCTTCTGCCTCTTCCGAAAGGAAAAGCACGACATGCTTCTAATAAACTGTAATTTAAACTTCAGGGCTTCTCCAAACACTGCCAAATTTCACAACGATCAGGACCAACATTACAGGAACAACAGGCTATCTAAACAGCTGTCAGAAAACCAGAGGCTTCAAGCAGCCTATGTGGCAGAGTCAGCTCCTCAGCAAAATGAGGGTATGGGCTAACCAGGAACCTGTCACTGCTTGCAACCTCTAGCAACATCCATCTTCCATTTGTGCGTCACCTACGGGAGGAACTCAGAACAACACAGTTACCCAGCAAAGGCCCCCCCAAGCAACAGTCTCTGAAAAAGCAAAGCGCAGTGGAAGAAGTTCAGTATCTGATCCAAAAATTGGCAGATTAAAAGACAGGTAGCCAAATGTAAAGCCTAAATCAAAACACCTAATCTCCCACAGGATGGAAATTTTTCTATTGGGTCAATTTTGGATAGCAAATAGTATGTCTGGTAAAGAAATTTATTCAGGAGTTTGAAAAATTATTTTGGCCAAGGCTTTACTTGAAAAAAACCCCCAAATCTGTTGGTCAGGGCTTTTAACTTCCTAAGGAAAATGAAAATTCTTGCATCGCTTTTGAAGTGAGCATTGACTGTCTCATGAGCTGCCAAGTAGCAGGCTCCATCTATAAAGATCAAAGTAGGAGGCACCCATTACAATGAAGGAGGATCCTGCTGGCACTTAGTTATAGCAGAACCTCAGACCCTTGCATTTACAGTGGTTCTGCCAGAGAAAGTCAGTCAAGTGGAAAACACTGAGATAAAAAAACAACAACAAAACACACAAAAAACCCCAGCTAAAATATTATTCTGATAGGATTTCTGCATATCAACTCAATGTCTAAAGAAAGTCTGAAATAGCTTTTATTTTCTCAGTCTGACCATGAGGTAAAAACTATACTCCTAAAAGACCACTTCTTAAAGGCTGTTAGTACTTTACAACCGATTTCCTCTCAAGTTAATTTACTGATAAACTCTCATAGCTTTGTTCGTCCCTGGTTTTTTTTGAACTTTGGCAGGAAGCACTCTGACCTGGGTCTGTTCCGCATGAGCTGGATCTTGTAACATGCAGGACAATTCACCCCAAATGCCGAAATGGGGCTGGTTTCATGATGGTATCTTCAGAGAACAGTGGTGGCTGCTCGCTCACAGATCCACTCTCTTACAAAAAAACCCACTCAAGACGTTTTAAAGAATAATTCCTCTTTGTATTAGTATGCTCTGTTGATATTCACCACTAATTCCTTGATTTCTTCTGCAAAACACTTTCTTGGTATTTAAACAAAAACCCATTTTCACAGCTTAATAACCTGCAGTGAAGGTTTACAAGACATAAACTGACTGCAACCAGAGCTCTAACTCTTTTGCTGTACACTAGATGTCAGTGGTGCACGTAACATGCCCTTTCAGTTGGCAAATGCATTCAAGTAGGACAGCACTAAACCCCTGGATGATTTTAACATCCTCTCAGCTAAAATTCGGTTCGCATTTTCTTGACAAACCCTATTTTAAGAGGTTTCTTACCTAACTGTGCACATTTACTCCACCATGAACCATGACACATCGTGCAGAAGATTCTGAGAGGGTAAGCATTTTATTTTTAATAGCGGACGTTTTCCACTAATATATGCAGGAGATTTTTTTAGATTCGACTGCTTTTCATGCTCCAATAAATCAAACCCTCTTTCATATAAAAGATAAAAAAGGAATTTCAGTCTGTAACATTATCTAAGTGGACTCTCTTAAAAATCTGTAATAGAGGGAGGAAATAACAAAGCACAGTTACTATTCAGATCTATTTTTTGGTTCAACAAGACAGATTCCTGGTTGATAAAAATTTCAGGTAATCAGTCGTAACAGTCTCAAGGAAAAGCGTGACTGTTGCAAGGTCTCACAGCTGGGTTGGGGCAATCCCAAGCACAAATAAAGGCCAGGAAACAAATGGATTGAGAGCAGCCCTGTGGAGAAGGACTCGGGGGCGTTGGGGGCTGAAGAGCTGAATGTGAGCCAGCAATGCACGCTCACAGCCCAGGTGGCCAACCACATCCCGGGCTGCATCACAAGAAGCGTGGTCAGCAGGTCGAGAGTTGTGATTCTGCACCTTGGCTCTAGCCAAAGTAAGAGTAGATTTAGAAGAAATTCTTATTTGTGAGGGTGGCGAAGCACCGGCACAGGTTGCCCAGAGAAGCTGTGGATGTCTCATCCCTGGAAGGGTTCAAGGCCAGGTTGGACGGGGCTTGGAGCAACCTGGGCTGGTGGGAGAGAGGTGTCCCTTCCCATGGCAGGGGGGTTGGAACGAGATGATCTTTAAGGTCCCTTCCAACCCAAGCCATTCTTTGACTCTATGATTCTGTATCAGTCTTACAAAGTACAGGACAGGGAAAAATCAGTATGTCTTGAGAGACTCATGGGTGTTCCCCAGCTGGCAGTGATGAACACAGCGCGGCTGTTCTGTCCCTGACTTCTAATAACATCTTTTGTTTTCCAGTCAAACACTGTGCTTGAATTCAAATACGTGGGATTGAGCTACTCGTTTGGGACTTCTGGATGTGAGGCAACACAGTCAAAATCACTTGGTAGCAAGCATGGCACAGCCTGTGCACACACTGTCATTGTGCACATCAGCATTAATCCAGCGCGTCCAGAGCCTGCTGCATCTGCTTGTATCCCTTCATTTCATAAATGTCTGTTGGACACGACCCGATATATTGGAGCGACATTTCCCAGAAGCGATTACGGAGCCTCAAATATTAGCTCTGCTTTAGTGGGGTTTACTTCTGGTAGAAATGCAGCTCTATAGCTGGTCGCAAGCGTGACTTCGCTCAGCTGCTGATAAACATTAGCTGTCTGGACTACCTCTCCCTTCCAACTCTGGTGCAAAGTCAAGCACCTTTGGGGCCTCAGCACTGCTCTGATCTGTGCCCAGCTGCCAGCACCATCAGGACGAGCCGTCCACCAGGAATCTCTGTCAATGTCCCAGCAGCGCTCCACCTGCGTAGGGGAACAGGTCACTCCGCTCCACCCTGTCCTCAACTTACCCCCACATTCCTTGAAAGACCTACACAGGTAATGTTTTCAAACCAACAGGTTTAACAGAAACTCTTGTTAAAGTCAGGGCCTCCACCATGTTTTATAAGCAAGAAACACAGCAGGGTGTTCCCAAAGAGCCCATTTAAGAAAAGCTACAGGCATCTTCCAACACACAAGAATTTTGTAAGTTGTGTTAAAGTCACAACTGGGAGAACTCGCGTGCTCAATCTGTACCGTTGGTACAGTTCTCTTTTGTACGTGTCACAAAATTTTTGAACATTTGGAGAATACCTTCGCTAAATATTTATTCCTTACTGCTAATTAAGTTTTTAAAACAGGGGACTTTTTAATCTCTGACTTCCTAACCTTTTTCCCACGATATCCAGTTTACGAAATGATCTTTCTCCCACCGATCTCTCTTCTGCTGGGATGTGCAGCAGATTCACGGCTGGCAGAAGGATGGTCCTGACTCCTGACAAACTCTTCCCAATGAAGGGACAACCATTGCTACTGTGACCTCTGACTGGGGCAGGAACAACATCGAGCTGTGCCTCTAAAGATCAAAGCTCCAGGCAAGATGGTCACAGAAGGAATTTCTTTTCAGATTTGGGCAAGCATCTCATCTGAGCCAAATCCCTGGAGGTTTGCCCTCAAGTTTGCTAGTGAAAATTTGTTAACTTCAGATGTCAAGCTACAAAACTCGTACTTCATTTTTCTTGCCACTTGAGTAAGTTGACATTTACTCACCTCTACCCTACAGCTGGGAAAGCATTCCCTAGGATTTTGCTGATTTAAATATTTAAAAGCTTTTGAAGAGAGAGGAAGAAAAAAAAAGAAAGCTGAGTATGCAGGCACATGGAGCATTTTAATGAGGTTACTTCTACACTGATACCCTGTACATTTGCAGAGCAGGCAACTGAATAACCTTCCCTTCACATTTGAAAAACTGCTTTTTAACCTACCTTAACTCTCATCTATTTTGTATATTCCACTGGACACACAAACATCCCTAAAAAGACATTCCTATATTTGCAAAGGGCAGCAAAATGAAGAGGGGCATATTTTCTGACTACAAGGGGAATCTGCATCAGAGAAAAGACTTTTTATGGAGCTGAAAAAGAGCTAACTGCCTCCATGCACAGATACTAGCTCACCGTCACATACTGACAATAGCAGATGTGCAGAGTTTTTCAAAGTGACGAGTAAAAGGGTGACAGAATTTTCAACTGTCATTGAAGTTATATAAATTTTCTGGACTTGGACAGCACCGAATAACATCCTTTTGACCATTTCTAACAAGACCCCACTTGGGCCATACTCTAAACTGGCTACAACTGTAAGAAAACACAGACTTTGGTGAATTCCCAAACTGTAAAAGCAATAATAAAGAGGGATCAGTAGATAATCCGGGGGGGTAAAGGCAGCAAGATACGTTATATTGAGACTCATTTTGAGAACAGGTTGGGGTACAACAGTCACTTATTGTAGCACTGCAGACAGATTTACTGGCACTTCTCTCAGAGAGAAAGGAAAACGCTTATCTATCTTTCTGCTGGCTTCCAGCCACATTCCCTTAATTTCCACTTCCACTCCTGATTAAAATTGGGAACAAAATCACAGAGACCTTGTTCTGGGAATGAGCAGCGGTTCTCACAGTGGACAAGTGAACGCAAATGCCCAACGCATCACCAAGACCTCGAGAGACCCTATCACCACAGGGATACCTACAAAGAAAAATTGGCCACCAGAAGAAGGGAGGCTGTAATGTCTGCTACCACTGCTAAACTGCATCTGATGTTTTACATTCCCATTTCAGAAAGTGATGCTGGAAGACCGGAGAGGGTTCGGAGAAGACTATAAGTGATTAAAAGAACTAAAATATAGCTCAAAAAGCAGAGGAACCTCTCGAGCAAAACAGTTTCAGATTATGATGTGATCATAAGCCAAGACCTTCTGGGGAACCAGAACTTAAAACCACCAATTGGATGCTTCAGTTATAATAAAACTTTTATTGTATCTAGACCAATTAAAAAAAAAAAGAAAAAAGGTCTAATTTTTGAGAGTAAAAGTAATTACCCTGCAATAACAACACAGTAGTTGATTTGGTTTTCCGGAGCAGTTGCTCTTCTGAAAGACACACTCAGAGAAGAATTATTTTGGAGATTTCTTACGGTCGCTATTATACTAGGTCAGACTGGTCACAGTGATCTTTTGCAACCTCAAAATTCTGGATATATGCAGAGCTTTAGTATGCTACAACTCATCCGTACTAAACTACGAGCTCAGGAGAACAAGCCTTTTTTCAATCACGGTCCACTGAGGTGGCTCGCAGCCATTTGTTTTTTAGGCTCCCGAGTGACATGCTGCTTTAGACCAGCACGGGAGAGTCTGGTTTAGTTTTCACCGAGACAAACAGCCAACACAAAGGTGAAACACATGTGAAAAATCCCAAAAGATAGCGGCTGCTTAAGAAGAGTCGTCTGATTTACATTTCCATTGTTTAGAATTGCACACAGACTTATGTGAAAAAAGGAGTAAAATTAGTGAATAAAAAGCTGTCTGTCACATTTTACCTGACACTGGAATTTAACTGCTACTTTGGAAGTGGATTGAAAAGACAAAGTAACATCGAATTATGAATGCAAGTGGCCTGTTTACTGCTGGTCACCATCTCCTCAGGCAGCTGGTGGGATGGGCCCACGCATATCTGCTTGCTCAGCCCGCTGGCCACCTGTGAGCGCTACTGATTTTTTGCCCATAAGTGTACACTTGGGTCATGCCCCCATGTCTATGCTTCAGACTAGATGCACACAAGCTCTCCTCCTTCCTCTTCCCTTTGTTCTCCTTCGATTTCCACAAAAAAAGAAAAAGAGACACACTCTAAAAGGAAATGGCAGAAAGCCTCGAGGTCAATGACTGGAGCAACACAGCCCTTGCTTAGAGACCACAGACAAGTTTTGGTACATAGAAAGCAAGTTCCTTCAGAGGAATTTAGACTGGAAGCTCCTCCACAGGGTTGACGAAATGTATCATAAGCTCTTAGAGTGACAATGTCTAAATCACAAGTACCGGGGCCATTCAGCTCATGGGAATGGATTGAACCTTGTAAAGCTGTGAACTCCCAAGCTGCACAGAGGACAGGTGTAAGGGCATGCACCAATTGCTTCTATAGATTTTTCTCTTCCTGTTGTGTTGAACCACTTTCTACCAGAGACAGAGCAACAGGCTTCAAAACAGTCCACAGATACACAGGAAGAGCAATAAAGAACATACTTACTTAAAAAGTTCATTCCTCATTATAGCTCTGTTTGTTTGCGGGTCAATTGCGTAGACCATGAGGTCGGACTTGGTGTAATCCTCTTCGGAGTACCCGTCTCCAAATCTCCGTGCACCGATGGACTCCACCACGACCGTCGCGCCCGGAATCTGATCCTGAACGTAGCGTTCCAAAATCCTAAAGATGAGACAGAGCCAGAAAGTTGCTGTGATTTATTTGTGCTGATCAACATTGACAACAGCCAAAATGAGACACTAACAGACAAAAACCACGGGTTTAAAAGGATGGTAACCTTCAGAGCACTTTTAAAAAAACCTCTGCTCCAGTACAACCTCTTCAATGCCGAACTCTTGAGAAAAGCTTAGCAGTGTTAGGAGAGGTCATCAGAAATAGTGTCCTTAAGTCTAGCTCTTTGTATTTATGACCTCAGTTGAGTTTTAAATGGCTCATGGGAAACACCATCTATATTTCAGAAGAAAAGGCCTGTCATCCTTTTATTAAGCTATTTCATTTCAGAACTCTTCAATTCCAGCCTTACGCAGGGTGCATGCAATAAATTTTCATCCACAGAAATGACTACTTCAACCATTTTCATTGGGATATTTCATCTGGCCCTCCACTACAGCCCAACAGATCAGGTGCCAGAACACCTGCTGCTCCAAAAGGCACGAGCAAGTTTTACCGCCATGAGAAAGTCGGAATATTGAACTGACACGTTTACCACAGGAAAGAAAGAAAACAAACTCCAGAAGTTCTATAAGCAGAGGAAAGACAGGTTGATAGGATTTGGCGGTAGCTATGCCTGAGATAGCAAGGGCATATCCACAATGAACCAAACCAAATCTGTTCTTTTTCCAAACAGAAGGATCCATTAGAAGCTGCCAGAGCACACACGGCGGATATGTACACAGATTGCGATGTGTCAATGTAGAAGAGAAATGGAATTCTGGGGAATTAAAATTTATTAGATATGTTGACATATAGTGGTCATTTTATTAATTCTTGTGACCACTTTTCTTTATTATTAAATATGCACTTTTGGAAGCCTTTGCTCTAAGTTCCAAATCTAACCTCTTTCTACAGTTGTCCATGCAGAACCGTTTATGGGAGAAGTCTTCAAACGTGATGTTATTCCTACAATTGCCACAGAGGCAAAGGGAGAATGCCTGTTCGCAGAATGTCCCTCCACACAAACAAACAACACACACTCATGTCTGCACCAGGCTGAAATGCCTTCAGAGTGCCTGCAGAAGCACCAGCCCGGTGGGGAAAGGACCTCGCTGAGCACCCGAGAACCAGCTCAGACAGATGACTTGCCAACTCTGTGTGCAACAGGGAGGACTGGGTCTCCTACTGGCAGTCAGAACGGTGGGGATCCCAACTCTCACAAGAATGGATGGAGCCAGAAGAGAAGTGGAAAGCTGTTTCGACCCTGCCATCAGAATAGCTTGAACCACAGCTGTGGGGCAAGGTCAGAACACCTCTTGGAGATGTCTTTGCACACAAGACTTGGTAGCGGTATGATGAGGTTTCCAAACTGAGACTTAGAAAGGTTCAGTTAAAGCCTATGGAGAGTCTTATAAACCAAGGCATAAAAGCAAACATCATCAATACTGCGTACGAAGGCAAAAAAGGATGGAGAAATAACCAAGAGAAGCTGGAAGCCTAAACACTCCATCAGAACTATGAGTTATAAGACAATCCAAGATGTTCTGGGCTAATTTATGTGATCAGAATATCAAATCACAAAGCAATAGTTGAGTTACGGGGCAAAAGCAAGGGAATGAGAGGGAACATACAGCCTGATATATCAAGGATGCACAAATCTCACCAGAAAGAACATCAATAACTTTAAGAAGCCACTTGTTGCAGACAGTATCTTTCGCAGTTGCTGAGGTTACATTTTGCTGTTGTTTCTCTCCTGACACAAAATTTCCAAAGTAAAGTAACGCTGTCAAAGCAGTATCACCACCTCGTAACTTTTCAAGACCACTGATTCCTATTTACTCACCTGGCTTCTCTGCTCTTTGTGCGAAAGTTTAACATGCCCTTAAAAGAGAAGCTTTCCTACTAGATTTTGAAAAACCCAAATCCGTCAGGCCAAGGTCCTAGTCTAGCAAGTGAATATCTATGCTCTTAGTGCAGAGCTATTTAGGGAAAATAAAAACAGAGATTGTCTGACACATTCTAGTTGACCGGCATTCTCTAAGTGAGCACATCTCTTGTTTGCAGATATGGTAAACACTACTCATCTCTGCTTCTGGTGCACCCTGAACGAGCAGCTAGGGTGATAACCTGCCACTGACATCTCCGCAACAACAATTCTCCCAGGTGAAACTTGACAGAACAAATCTGGGATGCGCAGATTACTCTTAAAAAACCTCCGCATGTTACGCGAATGTAAATTAATGTAAAAGAAACCGTAACTGTCTTCAGAATGGCATTTTGTACACAGATTCAGATAGCTAAAACATATACAAAAATAGATATAAGATTTACCTCCCTAATTACTATACAACCATCTGCTCTTGCTGCAGGGGGGAAAGCTTTTGCTTCCTTGCACAGAACTATAATTTCACCCAAGACAGAAATGCCCTGTAAGGTTGGAAGGATGTAAGGTAGGGTCACTTTTAGCAGAATCAGTAACAACATTCCCTTTTCTCAGAAATTCCTGGCATGGCAACTGCTGGAATTCATTGCCTTTAGGAATATCTTTGTCTAAAACATTACTAAAATTGAAGAATAAGTAGGATAGTACCTTCTGACTATGAGAAATAGGTACAGTGCAGCCACTGGCTCTAACTGACATAGGACAGGGCACCACAAAGTGTAGCAGAGTGACAGCATTATTTCACCTGAAACACACAAATTGCACGTTTAGGGTGAAATATGTAATAAAAACTTGAAATATATAATAAAAGTGCACTGAAGACTGAAAAGTAGCAATTAAAGAAGGCACTTAAAAATAGAGTTGCTCCCTGTAGAGTTATTTTAGAAGTCCTTCAGCTGAACTTGTGAAATTGAGAACATTAGTATTTTAAAACTACTAACAGTGGTCGCCTGCTTGTAGCACTGCTCACAAGAACCAATTTTTTAAATGCATGCTTTAAGTAACAACAGTGTCGGCAGCTCTACTGCATCTATCAGCAAAAATTTCCTTAAAATTAGCCTGTCACTTGTTAATGCAAGGAGGATAATTACCATCCTCCCAACAGTGGCACCGTGAAAGGTAGAACCAGCAACTTTACAGGCGACAGGACTCTCCTGCAGCTCTAACTCCATTCAGCTCTGCGACGTAGTGTAATGAACAGAAATGCCTCCCAGTGCATCTTCATTACCGTCGCTTTCCCAATTCCCATCAGCGACACCAGTGAAATGAAAGGAAGGACAAGGGGATTTTCAGTGTTGTGGACATAACGTGGCCCTGAATATCCTGACAACTCCGAGATGATTTTTTTTTTCATCTTTAGATTCAAAAGACAGGAAAAAGCAAAAAAAAAAAAAAAAAAAAGACAGCTGAGTTGTCCCTCAGCTGAGGGCATTCTGATTTTGGGAAAGCTACGAAGGACAACTTCGAAGCTTCTTTGGAAATGAATGTGAAAGTTCACACGAGTCAGTTCATTCACCTCAAAATACGAGATACGGAATCAGCCGCATGAGACCCTGGCAGCCACAGCTACTCAGCTAGACTAATGGTCATCGTGTAAGACTTGGTAGGTCAGCAGCAAGGTTTCATGACCCTCCCTTGTCCCTGGCAGAGAAGATGCATGGCAGGGCCCAAAAGAGCACCGCAACATTCCTACAGTTTTATGCCCTCGACATATCCTGCACAATTTTCTTAGCTGAAAACTCTATGAGTAAAAAAAACCACAAACCTGTTTCGGTTCTGTAGTAATTTGATAGCCTGCTAAGTTTCTGGAGCACATAAAAATATTTTAGGGAATTAAGAAGAACCCATTCTTTCTTTCAAGACCTTAAATAACTGGTATTATTGAGCTGGAGTTTCAAGTGTTGAAGACTAGATACCCTGCACAACTTCTGGCTCCTCAACTGAAAATTCTAGCTCCCGAACAGATCCTAGCAAAAATAACACATTCATATTCTAGGTATTTGAAAATGCAAGTGGATTTGGCAACGATGCACAGATGAGAGCATTCATCACATGCCAAAAGAGACTTTTCAAGTGTTTCACATAACGCAAGTACACTCTCTCAGTTTTGCTCAGCTTCAGCAGAATTCTGTCTTGTTTTGAGTTTTTGCAAGGTGAATAACTGACACCTGAACTGCCGGATTTTCAACTGTACTTCTCCCAAATAGGCAAGGACCAGTTGCAACCCCTCTTGTGCAGTCAGCAATAGCTTTAGGGGGGTGATGCACCTGGGCCCCAGCTCCCAGATGCCTTATTACAACACACATACAGCACCGGGAAGGTTATTGTACTTCTGTGGTCTCTGGAGAGGTGTCGGAGCAGCTTCGGAGCTGCCAGCTCAACTCAAGAAACCCTCAGAGGTCAGCTGAGTCAGGCTGCTTCGTGCTGCAGTGTAGAACAAAATAAAAACCAACCAAAAAACAGAACTGGGGTTTATTTCAAGCCTAAAACTATTCCCTCTTTATAAAAAGCCTTTGGACAAAGACTATTTTTACTTTTATATCACAAATAAGGCATGTGTATTTCTTCTTTTTCTTTTTTTTTCTTTTATTTATTTCTTCTTTTTCTTATTTCTTATTTATTTCTGCTATTTTATTTTTTATTTTATTTTTCATTTTTCCCAGTCACAGGAGGAACACCAGGCTACGCTTAGCCAAAGAGTAACACACACACATCTTGACTTTGACCCAGAAGATGTATCTTCCGAGCTCAGCACAAAAGGGTTTTTACTGCAATAGTAAGCAATTTCAGAATAAAGCAGAAGTTTACAGCTTTATCTGACAAGCCATGCACTGCATTATAGTGCTTCAGAGAAAATACGTGAACAGAACAACATTTAGTATTATTGAGAGAGAAGGGAGGGGGGGCAGAAGGAGATTGCTGAACCAGTGTTTCCCAGCTGGCAGAGAAGTAGCAAGTGGAAAAGTTGGAGTTGAATAAGCTTTGGTCTCTATTACCTGACTTAATAAGAGTAGTGAACTGTTATTAATCATCCTGATTATAGCGGAGGGAGGTTAAGTCCAGCTAAGAAATGCAACGGGCCCTCTTACACTGTACAAAGCAAGAACTACAGGACATGCGCTCTCGAAGTAAATTCAAACGTAGGGTGGGTATAAAATACAACGCAGCCAGCTGGTGGCAAATGTCCCTTCAATCTCATTACTTATTTATTTGCTAATTTCGCAATTTAAGAAGTGAAAGGGAAAAAGGCAGAGGGAAGGTGGACCGAAGGACCAGGAGCAAAATGAACTCATATAACAGCGTCGGAGAGCGCCACGGCAAAGAACAAGGCAGCTACAGCAGTACCTGTGACTAAAGAACATTTAGTAATGGGAAGGAAAGTAAGTGCTAGCTGTGAAAACTGCCTCATAGCAAATTCACCACCACCGCCCCAATATGCAAAAAGTCCACTAACCTGTAATTAGGCTAAATTCAGTAATTATGTGGCAAAAATCATAAAGCAAGCAACGGAATTGTACTTGTATGGGAAAACTAAAAAGTCTGAGCGATTTATATACTGCAATTACATCCAGCAGGGAAGACATGATCATTTTCTACCAATTCAGGGTAGAAAAAAACCCTGGTGCACTAAGGCTGAATATATTAAGAGAGTCAGGTGTGATTTCAGAGGCACTGCATTTCCAGACGAGGACCTCGGAGGCAGCCCACCCCAGGGGTAGCTGTGCTCTGTCTTGACTAAAAGTATCAAGAATGCTGGAATCCCAGTGATGCCTCGCGACATCTGATTTCATTATACACTGCCACATCTTGATAAATATGCTACATTCCAGAGGCATTCACTCATCCTCCCAATTACTGAACATACCGACATTCTAACAAAATAGAAAGTGCGAATAAAGAAATAAAAGACGATGTACACAAGTGCTACATAAAGCATGTCACCTGTCCCTTTAAAATGCCACTGACTGGCTTCTGTGACTGAGATAAGAAAACACCATTTGCTATATTGTCAACAACAAAACACAACCGAAGGGAAATCATCCCTGTTCTGAAATGTTTCCCTAAAGGGAGGACTGTGCATTCCAGCTCCTATATATAAAATATATTATCTCATATGCTATGATTGCACATAAAATTACATATGATGTACAATGTGGATGGATATTATGGCATGCAATAGATATTGCGACAGTATGTATTAAGACATTTCTTTTAAGTGTTTCTATGCAGTAAAGCAGAGCAGACCCTCCTTTGAGAAACGGTGGCAGTCAACTTTATATATGCAAGCTATTAAGTTAGCAGGCTGAATGTTTGTATTCTGGAACACTCGGTGTATCTCCGAGGATCAGCACTTGATTTTCCACATGGATTTTCTAGTAAAAAACTGCCTGGTCACTTCTACGTTGTGTTAGAGGTTTAAGTGTGGATTTTCTTTAACTATGGAACTACTCCGTTCTTTTATAAGAATTAAGGTATTAAAGCATTGCTGCTTATAACAGGCCAGAACAGACATGAAGAAAAATTCCCTGGAATTATCACATGTGTAAATTCCAGTAATTTTGTCTTGAAAAGTAGGGAACAACCTCTATTAAGATACATGCGATATTCATGAACATCCAGAAGACAAAGCTGCTGCCCAATATCATCTTCATTTGGATTCTACTTTTAAATTCCTCAGCCTGGGAGAGAGAAAAATCCTAGAGATGCCTCTGCACTAAGGCAAGCATCATGATTTGTCTGCTATGAAATGAAAACATCAAATAAAGGGAATCACCACCAAGACCACAGTAAAAATAGCGGAGACTACAGAAACTTCTTGATACACTAAGTCAAGATTTCTTTGTTTAAATATTTATATTTTTGCACCAATTATTATTAAACAATAAAGTAATTATCTATTGTTGCATATATGCACATTTATTAGTGTTATGAGGTGATTCATCAGACCTTCTTTTCCAATGCAAGATCCCTATAGTGCCACTAGATTTTCTTCATAAGGACAGAAAGAAACTCTATTCTTCCCAGGCTCGTTTTTCATTGCAGGGAGGAAAGAAGAACATGGGAAACCTCATGGGATACTTGGAAGTGAGGAAATAATCCTCATTCTGTTCTTCAACAACTCCAGCACAGATCAAGCGCAGCTAAATGTGTTTTCTTACCCACCTGGTTGGCTTAGAAAGTATATACAATGCAAAATTGGTAAACATTAACTTTGAAAACAATACCCAGATGGTCCTGTCTAGCTCAGGGAAAAAAGAGTTCCCTAAGCAATATTATCTGCATTTTGTAAGCTTTTTAGGCTGCAAGGCAAAACCAGCCTTTTCAAGAGGAATGCCTACGGAGTGTTTTACCAAAGCACACATTTTGAGGCACTCTAGCATTCCCCGTCAGAGAAAGTGATTTGCCACCTACAGAAGTGTGTTTGGAGTAACTTAATTCACAAGACATTTCTATCGTCTATGGGATGAAAGAAGCACAGGCCTTTATTAGTAATCACAGAATCACAGAATGTCGGGGGTTGGAAGAGACCTCAAAAGATCATCCAGTCCAACCCCCCTGCCAGAGCAGGGCCACCCAAAGCAGGGCACACAGGAACGCATCCAGGCGGGT
>NW_009715574.1:125963-126191 GCF_000703405.1 Apaloderma vittatum | reverse complement strand
TTTGCCACAGGGAAGTCATGTTTCACCAACCCGATAGCCTTTTATGAAAACATAGCCAGGTGGATGGATGGTGGCCATGCAGTGGATGTGGTGTATCTGGATATCAGCAAAGCATGTGACACCATCTCCCACAACATCCTCAGAGGTAAACTGAGGAAGTGTGGTCTGGATGACTGAGTAGTCAGGTGGGTCGCTAACTGGTTGAAGGGAAGAAGTCAGAGAGTTGAA
>NW_009715574.1:95559-125343 GCF_000703405.1 Apaloderma vittatum | reverse complement strand
TTAGCTTGAAGAAGAGGAGGCTGAGGGGTGACCTCATAAATGTTTATAAATATGTCAGGGGGGAGTGTCAGGAGGAAGGAGTCAGGCTCTTTTCAGCAACATCCAATGACAGTACAAGGGGCAGTGGGTTCAAGCTGGAACATAGAAGGTTCCACAAAAATATTAGAAAAAACTTTTTCGCTGTGAGAGTGACAGAGCCCTGGAACAGGCTGCCCAGGGAGGTTGTGGAGTCTCCTTCTCTGGAAACATTCAAAACCCGCCTGGATGCGTTCCTGTGTGACCTACTGTAGGTGATCCTGCTCTGGCAGGGGGCTGGACTAGATGATCTTTTGAGGTCCATTCCAACCCCTGACATTTTGTGATTCTGTGTGATTCTGTGATTCTGCGATTCTGCGAATTATAACTAAGTTTGGGTTTTCTCCAGACCTCCACCTTCTGACTCCCAAAGAGGTGAAGTTGCTCTTCACAACAAGATGATGGTTGTTGACTCAGTGTTTCCCTGGGGACATCTACCTCCCAGATATTTTGATGCTGTTCAAAGGTAGCTCATCCAGGGAAGACATTTCTTGTCTCTTCATCCCTTTGTAGATCTTCTGCAGAAAAGAATCTGTGATAATACTCCCTGCTCCTTTCCACTTGATCACAGCAGGTATAAGGCTACATGTGTTTCATACCTGCCACTGTCTTTCCAGGTTTCCAAAATACTTTTTCTATAACTTACTAGACCTAGTTCACACTTTCCCATCTATATCCTACTTGAAGTTTTATTAAATGTGAGTCTGACAGAGAACTCTGAATTAAGGGCCTCTAAATTCAAGACCTTGTTTTAAAACTGCTTACAGCCTAACTAAAAACAATGCTTTTCAAACACTAAAGCCCCGATTCACATTTGCAATGCACTGATTTAATCTCAGAGTAGCAATACTTACACCAGCACAAAACCAACATACATCCTATCAGAATCCACTTTCACAAGCCACAATCTTTAAAGTGTTAATTTTCCCCACCCTAGACAGACTGAACTTATTGTTTTAATAATTAGCATTAAAAAGCCTGAACTTTAAAACATACAATAAGTATACAATCCACATAAAAGACAAAAAGCGTTTATTCTTTCGTTAGATTGACTTTTCTTTAGATGCATTTAAAATACCACATCATAAAATGTATGTGAGGAGATCATTTACTGCATGAACAATTAAACAGTTTTCTCTTTCTTCCTTTATTTGTAAAGGCAACTGGCTACCCCACAAACCACTTGGCCAAACAACCTGTTGGACTATTTCCAGGAAGAACTGAGACATTCACCAAAATATCAAAGACAGTAATTACACTTTTATCGTTATGTTCCAACTCATCCAAGAACAGTCAAGAAACATTAAAGACAACAATCTCATCTGAAGCTAATTACTGACAACTAGCTCAATACTGCCTATAGAACTCATCATCTTTGATTTTCTACATTAAAGAACAGTCTCATCAGTTCCCATGTTTCTCAAAGTATTTTTTGAAAGGGTTATAATTTAGTGGAGATGAATTCCAGGTCCTGGATTTCTTCAAATTTTTAACTCTGCTGCCCTACTAGGTCTTTCATAGTGGGTCCAAGTATGGTCATAACTCTATTGGCGTAATGACTGATTGAAGGGGAGAAAAAAACCAGCAACAATAAAAAGAAATGCTGTTAAGTTCATAACAAGTTTTTTGTTTGTTTGTTTTTATCTCCTCAGAATAAAGAAAATATTTTCCAATTAAATATTTTTTACAGGTTTTTTCCCACCTAAATTTTCAGAATATGTAATAATTTTATTTTACGGCACTAAACATCAGTTGTAAAAAAGTACTGTTACTCACGTTTTACTGATAGGGAACTAAGGCTTTAACTCTGAAAGTCTGTGGCAGAAGAGGAAGCTTAGCCTGGTCTCCAAAATACCAGGCTGGTCTTCAAACTACTGACAATCCCTTCCTATTGCTGTTCTCAAACAGCAGCTGCAATAACGTCAGGCTAACCACATTCCAACTGAAGCTGTTCTGGAAACCAGGCTAGTTAAACCAGTGGAAACATCGCTGAAGACATCTCCCTAAACCACATGGTCAGCAAGCTTTTAGACCCCAAGACAGATGGTGAACAAACTACTTCAAGTAGAAGTATTTCAATTTGTTAAAATTATCAATTATATTTTGTTCAAAATACAATAAAATTTAAAAAGTAGATAATGCAATAATACTCAGAGGTAATACAGACCTGTAGTGCTTTTGAAAGCCTCAGGTGTCCCCTTGGTGATTGCTTTGGTTAAAGTATTTCACTCAAGCAGTCATGGTTTTTTGGTGTAACTGGTGAGACAGAACCCATGGGGATCACTCTCCTCACCCAGAGGAGGAAGTCTCAGCAGACTACAGACCTGCTTACCATCTCCTACAGAAAACACAAAAAGGAGACATTCCAAGAAACACTGAGTGGCAGCAAGGCGCGCTGGAGACAGTCTGTTCTTCAGTATTTGGTCTCCATCATGCTAACCCACAGCCCTGTAACTGAGAAAAATTAAACACCCTGTTTTCTAAAACTGAGGTAATAACAAAAAAGCTCTTACACTAAGATGGTGCTCACTTACATCTTTACACTTCCACATCTGAAGATACTTAAAAGAAGATTGAAGTCAGTACATTATTTGTTTCTTCATGCCACGCTCATCCCTCGTGTGTTGATCAGCAGCACATTTCTTCCTCACCCACCCCAGCCTTCCCTCTCAGGAATCCCAAATACTATGTGTTCTGCCAAGTTTGAATTGTAGCCCTGTTACCCAGTAAACATGGTGTGGCCACTGCTTGTGACAGGCCAAGCATTACCCTTGGTTTTGCGTTACACTGCCAGTGGAGATCTCAGGATGTGTCAGCCTGGGCCCACCTAGAGCTGTGTTTGAGCAATTATCTAACAGCTGTAAGGTGACGATTACCTACTTTGCTTTACCTTTAGCCTGGCTTTGTGTGCTGGTAGGATTACTTTTAGATTGCAGATGGCAGTAACAAGTGCTGCCAACACAGGGGACCTAGGACAGCAGCTCAGCCTTGTCAGTATGGACACAGGATGATCCCAGAGGCCCCAGGGCTATAAGCTACTGATAACCAGTGGTCAGTGACTAAAGAGGAGAGGAATGAGTTTTTGGAAGCTGGGTAAAATCAGCTGTAGAGATAACCAAGAGAGCAAAGAACAAGTCTCAAACACATATCAAAACCACCATACACAGTAAATTAAAATTTAGTGTGGAATTACAGACCAGTGAAGAAGGAGCTACGTGCAGCCCATATTAGCAAACACATAAATGCCTGCAAGAAGATCCTAAAGTGAGAAGAAAGAGTCCTCCCAAGGATGGATCCAGAATACTCAGGATGCAGACAACTCGCAAAAACTTTCCCTTCTGTCAAGACTGAAAACATTGTCTTTCAGATCATGAGTGCCAGTGGAAGGATAACATAACAAAAAGCGGTACATAATACAAAACATTTTAGCTGCTTTTGCTTTGAAGTGTGTCAGTATTGTTTTAATTGTAAGAATAATAATAATAATAATTTATTAGCTACTCAAGATTTTAACTATACTAATGGTAAATTCTTGGCTTTACATATAAGGTGTGTTCTTTTTTTCCTATATCAACATCCTGAATACAACAAATTGGTGGGAATTCAAGGAACCTATTCCATAACTTGGATGCAACAATCTTCTCACAGTACCATGCTCACTGGTTCATCAAATTCATATTAATTCTTCCTTGGAGAAGGGGCAAAAGTGTTTTTAAAGAGTCAGAGCACTTAACAGGTAACATTACAAAGAACATAATATTTAGAGGAATAAAATCATTGACACCAACTTTTTTGCAGCTTTACAACCTTAGAAACAGTGATATTTCAAAAGCAATGGATTTCAAATCAATACAAAGCACCAACTCAAACAGCACTAAAATCCCAGGCAGATGACACACATCACAGAGCACCGTCAACATATGGTGCTCATAAACTATACTACTATCAGCTCATACTTGGAGAGGTTTATGGTTATGTTCTACATGGAGTCATCTTGTCTTAAGGTATCATACACATGGACCGCGGTAACAAGATCCACATCTAAGAGAAACTACTGGTCTCCTGGCCAGCTTCAACTGTGAGCAATAGTAAAGAAACAATGCTGTTTTCCAACACATTGAAGATATAGCAGAGAAGGCCCCATGAATTCCTCAGGGCTACACATCTGAACAAGTGTCACAGACTAAAATGGAAAAGTCAGCTCATACGCTACCCATAGTTTTGTGGGGATTTTTTTTGCATCACCTTTGATTTGTTTGGGGCTGAACAGCATTATCAGATTTTCCATCCTCCAGTCATCTTCAAACAGGGTGGGCAGTTGTGCTACACAGCACATGTGAAGTTATTTCAGCAAGAGAATCTGGTCAGACTAGCACCGCAAAATTGAGACCCTGCTCAGTGAGTCAAAGGAAGTTTGACATTTAGCTGATATTTTGTATCACACATTAGGTGCTGTCAATTAAAAATTTTCAAAACAGTGGAATTTCTACAGTTACATGAATAAGAATATAATACGTGTAAGAATAAGGAAGCTTAATTCTTAAGTAAGTTTGTTGATAAAACAGAAAATATGGATATATAATGCCCAAAACCATTATAACAAAGCTTCACTGGAAATCAGTATCTAACATGAGTTTTAGTTATGATTTTAGAGTGACAGTTCTAAATTTTGGAAGTAGGTTTTGTGGTATTTTTAGAATAAGACTTTAACAATTGCAGAATCAAATGCTCCAGAAATTATTCATTTTGCTTTTATCTTCTGTTTAATTATTGGTCTAAGACACAGCAAATTTTGCAAATAAAGTGTAGGATCCCATATAATGTAGCCACTCTAGAGGTGGTGAGAGGTTATATAAGTCCTCTCAAAGAAGGCAATTCTTACTTTTAGTAGAATTATAAATACAAAGCAAATGGAATCACTTAAGAGTCATTATTTGCCCTGTTGGTTCTTGTCCATCTTATAAACTAAATGTAATAAAAGAACAAAGACTATTTTCCATTTTTAACAATAGTTTTTCCATCAAAGCTGCTCAAACACAGTTTATGTTCCAGTTGGTGAATTCAGATTGAAGAGATATTTGTCCCTCATCCCTATACTTGGTGCAACTTCTCAATTTTTGGAAAATACAGTATCACATCAGTGCATTATGCTACAACTTTATTGTAAGTAAAGCTCTGAACTCTGCCTGCTGAGGAAAATAAAAAAAAAAAATTCTCAGAAAATTGCTAGAGAAGATTTTGAAATAATTTATATAGTCCTTTATGGGAACTACTGAGGAAATATTTTAAAATAGCAAATACAGTCCATAACTTTAATATGCATTCAACAACTTATTCCTAGTTTACATAAGACGGTTGATATTTTTTAAGGAAACCAACAACCTACATGACAAATAATTTAGTAGAAGCTGCTGAGTGCTTTCACCCAGGAAAAAGAAGTTATTTATTTACATACTGATTTACCAATCAGGATGGAAGTTTATATTTCAGATATTGACTAGGGTCCTTTACAATCAGACTGTGATTATTTCAGATCATTGTAAAAATATCTGTATGAATTTATTAGACTCCCAGCTACATTGTTTTTGCATGCATGAGGACAAAGTGAAAGTGAAATTGATTCAGTGAAAATAACTTCACAGTGGTTCATTATTAACCTATGAAAATAATGGCTAATGTTTACGATGCAGTTCACTCTTCTGGGTTCTGCTTTGTTTTTAGTGAGTAAAAGTACTGAAGGCAGTAGAGAGGAGGCACAAAATATGCAGGAGTAATCCACCATGCAGAACTAGGAGGAAAACAAAAAATTTTGCTGCTTATCAGAACTTTACAGAAACCCTACAGGTTGGAACACACACAATCCCTATTCTTGAAAAAAACCCAAGTAAACTTGAAGGAGAATGCCCCAAATTCATTCTCACTGGCATATGCTATTTGTCCCTGGTCTGATTTTTATCATACTGGTATCAAAACGTAGCAAACTAATGTATAATGTTGAACGTGGTTCTATACATACCCACGCGAGAAGACTTCTGGCTGCTATGAGTTCCACTTTACCCTTACGTGTCTTTGTTGAGCTCAGACATCAGTCTACATAACATCACGCACATAGCTGAGCCATCAGAATCATGAAAGCTGAGTGAGTAGATTTTCACAATGCTCACTATATACACACAGTTCATTCATATACCTTTTAAAGACACCTTTCATAGTATACCTTGAGAAAAGAAAATAATTCTTGATTCGATTAGCAGCAGAAACTTCTTGCCATCTCTCTGCAACAATTTGTTGTAACCTGTCATAGATGAAAACGGCGTTGTTTCACAGCCAATGAAAACATCTGCACAGAGGACAAAGAAATTATTCCACACTCACATGCAAAGATGATTAAAATCAAATTCAGACGTCAAGAAGTGATCCTAGGTGTCTCTCTATACTTTGACCCTTATCTGTCAGTTGTCGTTGATGCAGTTAGATGTTAGAAAGTGGGGGTTTTTTCAATGTGATTTTGCAAGTTTCTAAAAACTTTTAAGGGTCAAATCTAGGAATTCATGCAATAAATATCAGTATTGTAGAAGCCACAATAACTAAAACCTTTTTCCAAAATTCTTAAATCATCTTAGTCTGGAGCAATATAGACCATGAAAAGAGCGACAGTTTGGGCAGTTTGCACTTTTTCTTTGGGTTTTAGCAAGAAGGGTAAAGATTTTTGTGACGAAACACAGATTGAATATACATTGTAAAATCAGCAATATACTTTGATCATTCATATATTATGCAAATGAGCAATTACTTCAAGACAACATGCTGCTTTTCTTTTTTTTTTTTTTTCCTATAAAGCACAGACGGTTTAACAGTTAAAGGAGAGTAATAACCAAGTTTATCACCTGAGGAGCACGATGGGCTCCAGAACTGGATGCGGTACTCCAGGTGGGGCCTCATCAGAGTAGAGCAGAGGGGGAGAATCACCTCCTTCAACCTGCTGGATCTGATGCAGCCCAGGATATGGTTCGCTTTTTGGGCTGCACATGCACACTGCCAGCTCATGTTGAGCCTCTCATCACTAACATGCCCAAGTCCTTCTCCTCAGGGCTGCTCCCAATCTGCCCTCCAGCCAAGCCTGTATTTGTGCTTGGGATTGCCTTGACCAAGGTGCAGGACCTTACTTGGCCTTGTTGAACATCATAGGTTGGTATTGGGCCCACCTCTAACTAAAGAATAAAGAAATAGAATTGAAACTTTCACCTATCCAAAATTCCTGGCTCTTCTTTTCTGCTCTAAGTCTCACTCTAGCACACAAAATTTACAAAACTTAGAAACTGAAAACATGTAAGAGAAAAATTATGGATCTCCCATGATTATCAACATCCAGTCAATCTGCGTTTGACTTGTATCTCCTATCCCTCCCTTTGCCTGCTTGTCTCTCCCACTTAGGCTTTAAAACTCTTCAGAGAACAGAATAAATATCTTCCTCCTAATTTTATGAAAAGTCTAGCAAAATTCACAACTCTGGCATGCTATGAGGCAGATCACCACCAGGATACCACCACTCTCATCAAGAATCAAAAGAGAGACTCTTGTTACAACAGAGAAAAAACTACACTGGTCAATACGTTTGCAGTTAATCTGGCAAAGAGACTGTGTCTACATGGTGACCGTTGTAGTATCACAGGTTTTAGTTTTGTTTTCCAGTGCATCATCTATTCAGGTCATGCTCTCAGTCCATAACTTAAAAATAACTTTGTAGACATGAGCCTTAAAGAGCTCATTTCCCTTTATAAGGAAGTCTTACAGTTTTTCCTGACACAAGACAAGCATGCGTGTAGAAAAAAGACATTCAGTGAGACAAAAATTATTGCACTCAACATACAGTGGCACTGCAGTAGGACTTGCCAACACATCACATTTTCTCTTGTAACATTATCAGCTGAGGCAATTTACAATGTTTTCTATTTTTCCTAGAAAACTTTGCAGAAAACGTGCAACCCACTACACCTGGCATGAGCAGGCTGAGCCCAGCCAAACCAGAAAACTAGTAATACTCTAAATCAACAGCCAATAGCAAGAGGACCAGAGCTTCTAGGCAGCAAAAAATAGCGTCAGGTTCGCATCAAGTGTACTCAAGATGCTTAGTTAATGCTGAGAGAAAAAGAAAAGTTCTATTGATGGGTGAAAATTGATACTTTTTGCCCCAAAGAACACATAACAGAACCTCACACAAGTGCTTTGGAAAACAGTATAGAATCATAGAATGGCATAGGCTGGAAGGGACCTTAGAGATCATCTAGTCCAACCTCCCTGTTTTGGACAGGGACACCACCTCTCGACTAGACCTGGCAACACATGGGGACTGAGCCGGAATCGAACCCACGACCTTGGTGTCGGTCGTTGTTGCCAGCACCGCTGCTCAAACCACTGAGCTAACCAGCCCCCTTTCAGAGAATGATTGCTATAGAAAGCATTCTGTCCTATTAGAGGTTACAGTGACTTATTTAGGAGAGGGACATGTATGTCTTGATGGAAATACCCGTTGGCTCTTGCAGTAAAGGAATAAGCACAGGGTTACATGTTTATTTAAAGTCACTGCCTCCTAACTGCAGTCGTGAGCGTGCTGACAGGTTCTAGGCTCTTCTGCTTTTCAATATCCAGCTGGAACTTCATACAAAGAGACAGATTTTCATGAGGTAATTAAAATCTTGCTGGGAAATGAGCTTTTTCTCATACCTCATCAAGCTTAAAAGCAGAGGCATTCCAACAGACTACATGTTTTTGATTCTTGGATAACAGTCTTTTTTTCTACCAGCTCTCATCATTATCCATGCTGAAGTCCCCTACAATTATCATTAAATTAGATGGAGTCCACAATGTTTGTGCTATGATCAAAGTAGATGTAGATGTTGAGATTGTATGAGGCACAGACTGCAAGAAATGGGATAGACGCTGGAGAAAAATCACAACCAAATAAACCAGCTTATTAGTGGCAGGGCCCAACACAAATAAATTATCTGCTCTCAAGATACTATCACCACTATCTAATTTAATTTACCTTAGATTAATCTTACAGAAGAGAATATTCTAGGTCTCTTAAAAACATTTCTCACCATTTCTTTGCCTTTGATGAAAATCACACGAACAAACATTTCTGGTTTAAAGCTACAATTTTCTGAGTAGCATCATCTAAACTAGATCATTCCTTAACATTTACAGCCCTCTATGTTATTAACTAGGAGGCTCTCATCACACTTCTCAGTAACTAAGGACACGATTTTTCCAGAAGTACCACTAGACTTCATGTTAGCCATTTTTAAATTATTTTTTTTCAGTCCAGAGGATGCCTGCAATGCAGCATAGAAGTATTTTAAAAACACAGAAGAGTTAGGTAAGACTATTTTACCCTTTTTCCTTTTTAGTGCCTAATTGTTTTGAAATTCCTGACAGAGCTAATCAGACAAAAAGAGAATTAGGAAAAAAAAATTGTACTGGCATTTGGTATTCTGAAGGCTCTGTTCTTAATTTCCTCCATTCTTTCATGTAATAGTAGTTTTGGTTAAGCCTCTGGATACATGGTAAATTGGACTGAGTTTGACTCCTTCCTCTTAATAGATTTTCTTGCAAAAATGTCCAGTGCAAATAGCTACAATGGGTCCTATTAGTGCAAAAGGTCTTTGGAGGGGAAAAACACAGAGCAGAAATTGATTAACATTTTGCAAAAGATACATAGCTTTAGAGAAAGAAAAAGGTTCATTCAGTTCTCTGCCCATCTCCCCTGTGAGACACTATAATGATTGAACCCACCAAGGTGTGCATATGGAGGAAAATGGTGACAGTTCCCCTACCTTTTGGTTCATTACATCCAAAAGATAATTAACTCTTGAGCAGCCACGACTAGATAAGCAAATGATTACATTAGATGTCTTTTTAAAATAGGGGATGGCTTTGATGGACAGACTAAGAATGAGAAACAGCTTCCCATGACTAGAAAAGGGAGCAGGTGGACAGTAATGTAAATCCTAACCACAGTCAAAAGCTGAGTTGATCTGAAATTTGAGTTTTCAGATGACAACAGGAGCTAAATCTTATTTAGTTTCCAAATAATAATCTAAGTGTTTTCAATTTTCATGTTAATATAGACAACGTTTAAGAAAGAAAATATGTTATATGAATGTCTACAGTAAGTCACAAGAATATTCGAAATTCTCACAGGCTCAGTTGTCGTCCCTGTACAGGACACATCAAAACTCCACACTAATAGAACAAAGGTTGTTTTCTCCACATTTAACCTGTTTTCTTCCTCTGACTCTTTGCTTACCTCATCCCTCTCCTCTCTGCCTCAGTAATTCCTTACTCATCTCCTTTGCTTTGTCTATAAACATCCATACAGCTGTTGATACATTTAGTTACTTGAGGTTTTTTAGCAGAACTGCACCTGAAGAGGTTACTGTCTCCTACAGCCCATTGCTGCTTGAATTTATCCTCCCACTGATCAGCCTGTAGGAACATTCTCCAGCTAAATGAGACAGATGTCCACACGAGACAGATTTCTAAAGACTTACAATTAAAACTAATTAACCTAGCCTAGTCCCTTTTTGCTTAACCAGGTGAGGGGTCAGCCCAATGACAAACTGGGGTGGCAGCAGTAACAGGAGAAAAAACCTCTGGGAGGAAGGATGTGATGAGCAGCTGGTAACCATCCCACTTCCTCTTCCAGCTGCATTCACAGCTCTCCTTCTTAAAAAGCAGCCCTGATCCCGCTTGCAGAGGGTCATGCTTTCCTCTGCAGACTAACTGAACACGAAGTCATGACTAGCAGGCTGAAATCCGAGAAGAGCAACTCCAGTATAGCTCTTCCTTATGCTCTCCTAACTGCTCTTACTAGTCTCTGAGGACCTCCTCTGGCTACAGCTTGGCATTTATAGGCCATCCGTTTTCTCCCCTATTTGTGTACCATCAACACTCTTTGATTGTTCCTCTTCCTACTGCTGTGTCTTCCCCAAGTTTCCATAACTCTGCTTTAATCCTCTTTCTCCCTAGGTACTCTGATCCTGTTCCAGCTAAACCATCTTCAGTAAATGAGATCATTTGGGTGTCTTCAAACAGCAGTGCTTGTTCACTCCCTGGGACAACCTCCTTCTCTTGTTTGATTAGAGTGAGAATAATTTGAAATTAAACTTGTAGTGAAGGTGCTTGTAAAATACCAGCTGCTCCAAGGTCCATAAATACCGAATATCCTTGAAGCATTGCCATGCCTACATTGGCTGAAATATCCTTTGCAACATCGTATTTTATCCTTAAGTGCCATAATGCTTAAATACATCATGCTTAAAAAGACAGTCATGCCAAATTTTAATTAAAGTCTTTTTTTCCTACTTGCAATTAGGTAGAAGAGCAGAAGTCTTTTTACAAAAACCTCTATTTTTGCCTCTGACTTCACAAAAAATACAGAAACATTGCAAAATGTGCCCCGGTTGAGTCATCATCCGATAAAGTTCCACATGTGCAAAATCCAGACCTAAAACAGTGATCCTGTACTGACAAAATTATAGCCAGCAAGAGGAAACAAAAGGTAGTTATGTACAACTTATGAATGCTGTTACCGGTCACTGAAAGAGAGTCCAGGGTATATTTCAGAAGTTCAAGAATGAAATCTCCTGGTCAATATTATACTAGCATTCCCAAACACATCCAAACAACTTTTCATTTCATCTCAAGGAAGCGCTGTGACTGTGCCTCTTTAGGTCCCACTACAGAACTTCCAACAACATAATGTCTGCGTAAACCTTTTGTTCTGCAAACCTGGGGAGGAAAGACCTGGAGTGCATCTATGTGACATGAAGGATGGGAAAAAACCCAAGCAGGGTGAAATGCACAGGGGAAGAAAGCAGTCTTTAGTATGTTCTGAACCAGCACAGGTGTGGTGGCATCAATTCCTAGTAGAATTTATACATGTGTAGCTGAGAAGATCTTGAAGAACAAAATTTAATTATCAAATAGCGTAGAGGAAGACTCTGTTCAGCAAAACACATAATTACATAATCAGATACACATTACAGATGGTGAAGGAGTGCAGCGCCTTGTCATAGGCTTTGCTAAGGCAACATCATTTTGGCTTTATGCTTCATAACATGTTTCTGATGCATCCTTTTTTTTCCAGGTCCACTCCCAGAAGCGTGGACTAGTGTTTCTACACAAAAACAGCCTTAAGGCTTTAAGTCATTGTCATCAAACAGGTTGTTTTGCCAGCTGAGGAGAAATCACTTGCCCTCTAATAAGTCCTGCTAACAGAAAAATTAGGTAAGGTGTGGTGAACAAATATGTTCTAAAGCCAAGAAAAGATTATAGTGCTTTAAAGCTAAACGTTGTTAACAACATACATTTTTAGCTCTGACTCCCTGCAGTTTGGTCCTGTGGGCTGAATGCCCACTAGGAGGTTGGAGTACACTTTTTAGTTTAGTTGCAGATGAAGGAAATTCATGTGCTATCAGACTACTTCACAAAGCACACCAATGTTCTAAGTGTGGATGAATGGGTGATGCATTTTAAAGCCCACTAAGACAGAGGAGCATCAACGTAAACATTCTTTAGGACTTAAAACCTCCAGGCCACAAGATGTGTCTCTTTCTTCTTCACCGATCACTGGCCATGATGGCAGGTTTACAAATTTCAGTGATAATTTCAAGAGTCCCCTCTCCCTGAAAACTAAGTCATTTTTACTGAGTATCTAATTTTAGGACTCTATATCTGACAATTTTTATTTACATGTTTTAAGAAATGGGAAAGTGTAGCTGAGGTGAAGACATGTGTCAAGATGGTTCCAGATGGCCAGAGCTATGGGGGGAAAGAAACTGGATAATGCTGGTGTGTTACAGACCCCACTGGGAAGAAATTAAGATGAATAAGTTAATGATAAATTATGAATGAAGTATGTGCCGTGAATATTAACCACACACACTGTGTACTTTGTGAAACTGTCTGTCTCCAGAAGAATAGTTTATTTAGGGGAGTTGGGAACACTGTAGGGAGTAGGAGTCCTACAGAGCTAAAGAAATTGTCCAGTGCTGTGAAAAACAGAAAATTATTCCTGACTTACCCAGCACGCTAAATAACAAAGACATTAAAATTTTATGGCACTCCTAGGGATGGATGGAAGCCCATTTCAATAGCAGATTTAATTCTTCCCAGTTATAAAACATCAAGATTTACATGAACTGGGGGAGGAGGGAAAGCCAGGGAGATAAACAAGCAGCACCACATCCCACTACAACACTAATTACTAAATAATGGAAGTGCCATGAGACTCCAAAAATGAGGGTAGAAGTATAAATGTCAGTAAGAGATATTTTTGGAAAGGATACTTAAGTGACTTCAGAATTACGTTTTTAAGCTTTGGAATGAAACTTCCAAACGTCAACAGTAAAAACAAAAATAAAATGTCACTTCAAATTTGACTTGCTAGACAAGCACCTCATTTCAAATCCTGCTGAGGTGATAGGCGAGTGGCATGGGAGAATCCTCTTTTTGAGCTTTTTAAGGATGCACGATAATAAGCACAGGCAGCTCTTTAGCTAGAGTTCCCTGTCCCTTGATAAATTCTATACAGCAGTATCAGATATGAAGACTGTGCTGGCATGGCTGTCTGAATGCACAACGCTCCCGATGACCTTTCCGAAGGCTCAAGTGTTTTCAGTCAAACACGTGCTGATGCAAACATGTAACATCCCGGATTTGCACCGTTCTGGCACGTCTACACAGTAAGGAGGAGAATACCACCTTGGATGTTCCTGTTGGCCAAGGAAGAACAAAGTAATAACTCAGAAACCTCTGGTGGTGTCTGGCTCAGGAACAGCATTGTTAGCTACTCTTCCTCTTTAACTGCAACAAAGAAGCTGAACCACCGCTGGTCAGAGCCATCAAGTGCCCAAGTGCCCAAGCCAGGCAAGCAAGGACACAACCACCACCAAACGCTTTCTACCAGGAGTAGGGCTGAGCTGCTGCTGACGCGCTTGTCCAACAGGTAAGCAGCTGAGATGCAACACAGAGTGCAAACCTGTGAGTAGCAGCAGGCTCCTGCAGCCAGAGAAGTGAATCGCTTGCTACAGTGCTGAGAGCTCACAGAGGCAAGACTAGTGCTCATTACGTACTTTCTGGCTTTTATTTTTAAAGGACTGACTGGTCTTGCTCTTAATTACATCCTTCTTCAAGGCATTCAGGAGATTCTATGCCTCAGTCCTGTGCCTCAAAACGTCACATGTGGAACCCTACTATAAAACTTTTATTCTGCTCCATAAGTACATGCAACATCACTTTTAGGGCAGAAATTGAAGCACAATGTGTTTCCAAATACATGGAATATTATACAAGTTATATCATTGGCAAAAAGAGAGATAAGTCATTATCGTTTCCTTTGAGAATGAAAAGCCTGAAGAAGTTGGAGTTTGTATAATTTACAAGGTTGTCAGTAACGTAAGAAAAGTCCATATGATGTAGGAATATAATGACAATAAAAATCGTATGCAATGTTAAAGAAGTTACTTCTTCCTTAATTTTGTTTAAAAATAAAATTTTATCTAGGTACACAGAAAAGAGCAGGTTAATTGGACATAAACCATGAATTTTACTCCACCCACTTGCAAACACCTGAAGTTGTTTCTGGTTTTCTTTGCTTTTTCCCCTTCGTAACATACTTTTCAAAATAGCTGGCACAAATTTATTGAAAATCTCTGCTTCAGCATGTGAAGATAATCTTTTTGGCTGCGTTCTGTTATTGTCTACGCTAGAAAACTTGTACAGATATTTTATGAATTTGTTGAGACTATTGCAACTCTTTGAAGAAGGATCTCAAACTTAGAAATGGAATGGCATCGGTAGGAAGTAATGTCATGACCATGGGATAGAATGCTGTGTCTCTACTGATTTTATTTTTCCACACATTTTATATTATTTTATAGAATTTGTTGCTTTAGTAACTTGGTCTAGCTAGCAGCAGCACCAACTACTCAACAGCATGGACTTCAGCACAGGGCTCTAATGGCTTAGAAACTAGTAGTGCTGCACACATGCTCGGATGGTCGGCAAGACCTGGAACCTCTGTCACAGCATCCTGAAGTCCTGTCACTCTTGTCTTGAGCTTGCTGTAGAAATGTAGGAGCCATAGAAGAAAGCCCACTGAAATGTCAGCATGATATACTTTCTGAACATCTGCTTTATGGGGCTATTTTTGTACCAGGAAAAAAAAAACAAAACCAAACCACCAGACTGAAAGCAAAGAATTAAAACAGATTACTAGGCTGGTAGTGCTTTAAAACCACTCATTCCCTATCAGCCTGAAGCTGCGAAAGCGAAAGCCAGCACAAATTCAGGCAGCAGAGCCAGGGTGAGCACTGAGGGAGGCTTGGCTGCCTAACCTCACTGCACTGTGTGTCCGGCTAGGGAACCTGCATCAGTAGCCTCCAGGGACTTAAGTAGCTCAGAAGGCCAGGCACAGCTTTTACTGGATACAATTTATGGTGAGCTGTGCTTACCATTCAGTTTTCCAGGGTCATCAGTGCTCATTAACTATTTAACTTTTCAACTGTCCACTTGCCACCTGTCAAAAGAAGTTCTAATGCTATCAAATGCTTATCTGGTAGCAGAGGCGCACCGTACATGTATCCTGGCAAGGATAAGTTAAGCGAGTTGAAACAAATGAGGTGTTGCAGTCTATGACACAGGAAAGCAAGTGAATGATTAATAGTTCAGTGAAAGATTATCCTCATCTGATACTTCCACACTTGTGAGAAATCCACCCCAGCCACAATTCAATGTAACTGTTGTTTGTCTGGAGTTCCTACCAACTCTGCCTCATGTAATTTTATAATTGTTTACATCTCTGTTCCAGTAACCTTTAAAAATAAGTATACAAATACCTTAGAGACCTAAAGATTTTAAGCTTTTAAGTGTTCGAAGTACTCATTTCCAAGTCCAGATAGCAGAGAATGGATAGTAAAACCCTGTAGCTTGTAAGATTATGAAGCAATCTGCTAAAAAAATAGCAAAGAGAAAGGTTGCTGTTCAAGTAGCACAAAGATGTACTTCAAGGATAAAGCCCTTTCTGTAGTTTATGATAGCTGCCAGTAGCAACAGAGCACAATCACTAGTCAGACCAGGGAGGGGAGTAAAGTGCCTTTGTTATTGTCCGTGCTGTACTTCCACAAGGGAGGAAAAACACTACTAACAGCTTCATACTGCTACAAATTTTCCTGCAGCTGAAAGATCCTCCTGACAGTGTTTTAACTGCACAGTCATATTCTGTTGGAGACACTGACACCATTGCATCCAAGGAATTTCTCTTAAAAATATACATAGCATGCGTAACATGTTAGCAACTATGAATTCACATAGGCAGCTTTCAAAATGTTGCACATTATGTCTCAAGATTTCTGAATGAAGCTCTCTTAAACTACTCTCTGCAAGATTTTATCATTAGCACGTTTATGGAGAGATTAAGGAGAAATTCAGGATTACAATTCACTTGGTATTGAGGGCTATATTCATAGACACGTTATCCACAATATAAGGCACAAGAATCCAGGATATTCTCTTTTCAAAACAGAGGTTAACCAATAACATTTAAAAAAGGGGTCTAAAGCCTGATAAAACTGAAGGAGAGATTAAACATGTAAGTGGACAGTGAAATAATTTACACTCTACTGAAAGATTTTAAGAAGAAAATCAAAGATGAAAGGTACAAAGTCTGCTTCTTGAAGGCAGCAGTTAATGGCTGGCTTGCAGAAATTAGTAACAAATTCCCTATGGCAGACTATCCACTGATCTAATTTCATCACCAAACATCTGAACTTTTACAAGGATAGGCAATGTCTAGCATGAAACTGGTGATTTACTGGATTAATCATTAAGCCACTTTTTGTCCTCCCATGTGCGCAGTGATCAAAGGTTAAAGGAAATCTGCCCCAACTTATCTTTCCTTATTCATTTCTCAAACTTTTAAGATAAGATTTTGCAAACAGATCGGGAACTCTTACTATACAAGACTAAGGTTTTCTGCAGTTCTGTTTTATTATTAAGAGGAAAAAAGCATGCAGATTCACTGTAAAAATCTTCTCATGAAGTAGGCACTCTTGTGGTATACAAGGAATAATCGGAAAAAGATTTGTCGTTAACAAGTCATTGTAAGAACTCTGGATTCTTGTAAGATATATTACTCTTTTTTACAACTTCTTCTATGCCCATCCCCTTTCTGAGTGCTGATACTTTCTGATACTAAAGGGGGGAAAGAGAAAAAGCAAAGAAATAAAAAAAAAAAGGAGAGAGGAGATCTGCAGGAAAGTGCTGAGATCTGGTGAAGTTCAACTAGCACAGGAAGTGTAGAAGGTCAGAGTTTATAGGGACAAATGGTCCCTCTCCTACAGAAAGCCCTGTTTCTAGAGAGGGAAATCAACTGACTGCTTCCATCAGTTATCCGGGATGACAGATCAAATCTTCCTTCATTTCCTTCCTCTATGTGTTATGCTTTGTGTACCTTCTGATATATTGCTTTTCTACGTAATAACAGGTGTCCTACCTTACGGTAAACTTGCTAAGGAAGAGCCCAAGGAAAACATCTGACAAACCTGAAGACATAACATTTTTGGTACCTTTGGGGGGGACTCTTAGGGGAAAACACTTTCAGTTTGTGCCTCCCACCTCTCAGTTGAGTGGAAAGACTCAAGGAGAAAAGATTAAATACAGGCTTCTCCGGGGAGCCAGAATACTGCACCTGCAGCAAGTGCAGAGAGAATGCTTTATGTCAGTGCAGTTATTAAGATGTTTGCAAACATTCTTGTAACCACAGCCCTAGTAGGATTTTCATTTTTTTTTCTGGATTTTTTGTTTGTTTGTTTGGTGGGGTTTTTTGTTGTTGTTTGTTTGTTTGTTTTATCCCAATTTCCCTTTACCTTTTATCATTCAGATTGAGTGAGCCATAGGTGTAGTAAAATAATTAGTTTGGTATTCGCTGGATTTAAATATAGGCTATTAACAGATAATGGGGAAGAGTCTTGGACTAAATACCATACAGGAAGTACCGAAGAAGCATGTGTTGCTACAGACACAAAGAAAGAGAGGCTCCTTCGAAAATCATTCCATAATAATAATAACTCTTACAGTTAAGGAATTTATGTAGTTTTGCAAGTTAACCTTGAACCTAACCAGCATTCATTTAGTCCTCTAACTTCTTTATATGACCTTCCAAAAACCCAAATGTATCCTAAGAACTGTGATGATGAACACTGTCAAAGTTGAGCGCAAGGAGTAGTCCCCAGGGTCACTACTTTTCTATTCACACACTACCTAGTAAACTGGTTTCTCATGGGGAAAAAAGAAAAATAATCCTACAATGTCAGAGCATTTTCTTGGAAATTTTGTAGCGTTCTGTTTCCTGAGGCTATGCAGCAAAGTTAGCAAGTAAACACTTAAATAGTAAATTTGACCATTACTCCTGGATTCTGTCTTATGACTGAGTCAGTCTTCAGTCGTTGCTTTCGTGGTACATTTTTTTAAATGCCTCTTTCTGTAATTCTTCTGGCTTCCTGTAAGTAATCCAGGTTTGCTCTTCATTGTTCAAAACCATTTTTTCTTAAGCAAGTCAACATGAGACTCCATTTTCCTCAAGTCTTTAAAGCTTTCCCTGCTTCAAGTCAGATAGAGCTACCAGGTCTCCAGATCAGATTTCAATAAATCCTGAGTTGGATATTTTCTGAACAGGGGCTTTAACAGGTTGAACACAGCTGAGGAAAGGAAGTTCTATAGACTAATATTTCAGCTAATGCCTTCTTCATAAGGCATTCAGCCAAAACATTCATCTGCAGAATTTCCGTCCTAGTTATAGTGAGGTTTACCCTTGAGTGTTTGTAGTGATAGATAGAGCTTTCAAGAGACCAGCTCTCACTAACAGTCTCAAAAGGTAGGCAACAAGAACTGCATACGATATATAACCCACACCATGAACATCTGTACCCAGCATCTTTGCCGGTTTTCATCGTTTTGTCTGACTGCTCATCTTTCTGAATAACTTTTCAGGAACCAGCCACCTTCCACTGGGGAATTCCCCCTCTTCTGTTCCTTGTGAAGACCTCAGTTATGGATGGCAGTGACAACATTTCTGTTCACCTGGGATCTTGATCGTGAGTGTCCACTGGTTTATCAAGGTTGAGAAAAACTTATTCAAGGCTATATTTCATGATTTTTTGCTGTTTATTTTGGGAATAACAGCAAAAAAAAAATGTATTTCAGCTTAGCTGATTATGACACAGAACAGTATTCACATCAAAAAAGAAGGCACTTGGGCCTTACCTCAACATACATGACTTAAATAAATTACTTCTAAAAGTATCGTCTAGTTTTGGATGAACCATCTGAATTTTAACAACTAAAGTCCAGTTTGAGTCCTGCATTAAGTTCACACTAAGGCAGTTCTGCTGATTATGATGGAATTATTTAATCTTTTAGTAAATATGAGATCAGTGTTGGAACATGGGGAAAATCTATTTTCTTCTGGAATACGAATAAATATTTAGATTATATTTCTTCCATATAATTAAAGTCCATGTTAATAAACTAATTCCTTATTTTAAAAGTTACTTCACCTAAATTAGACCATAGATGATGTCTCTCTCTTAAACAGAGTATGTGTTTTGTAAGAAAAACATCTAATACTGTGGGTGAGGCAGGATTATATTGGAGACACTGTTAATTTAAGTGTCGAATGGTTTTAAGAGTTGAAAGTGTTCACTATGGATTCAGCATATGTTATAAATTTATGTGCGTACAACATAAAATACCAGATGAATTCTGTGCAAAGTATTTTTTCAATTAGAGATTAACTGGCCAACATGTTAGAAAAAGTCAAGATTAGGATAGGTAATGCCGTTCCCTGGTTAAAAATAAAAAATTGTTTAAAGGACCCAACCAAAGAATTTCCTGATGAAATCAATAACTGTATTGGGAAAGGCAAGGAGGTCCCTTGTTTAATGTTTCAAAGTCATTTACAAACTACACTTGCATTAAATTTTACTTTATTTTTTTTAACAAACACATAAACACCTAAGTGTTGATATTATTGACAGGTTATAGTAGCTAAAAATCTCACTTTCAGACGTAAAGCCACAATATTTTCCTCGTGGATGGGCTGTTTAGCAACCGGATATTTTGTCTTAATAATATTTACTGTCCTGATATCTTAACAATTTTTACTATCCCATGAGGACTGTAAAGCATTCAAAGTCCCTATGAAAGGGCAGTGAATTTATAAGGCCACCATTCTGCACCCATTTCTTATGGAAAAAAACAAACCAAACAGCTAGCTAAGAACACCAACTGTATAATTTTTAATATTTTTCTTCCCAAGTAAAGCAAACAAAGCAACAAAAACCACCAAAAAAAACCAAAAAAACCATGCACACATGAAAAACATATAAGATTGTATCAGAAAACCTTTCAACTGACCCAAGTAGTTTCTCTGCAGCTACCAGGCAAAGCCTGTTCAGCAATGATGTTTCCTGGCAAAATTAAAACCTTGCAAGAAGAACTGAACAGTGGTGAGTTGTACTTTATGATTCAGGCTCAGATAAATTGAATTACAAATCTGGAACACCAAATAAAAAGGAGTTATAAATAAAGATCATAAATGTTTCACACCAAGATATACACAAAGGGGCTGTAAAGCATTGCCACGTATGCACTCTATTCAAGCATACATCAAACAAGCACTAAGTCTTGTCACTGTGCTTTCCAAGATGTTAAAAATAATAAAAAAAAAAATTATAGACCCTTCAGCCAAAATGAGCAAGTAAGATAAAGACTCTTCATCTAGCAACCAAATCCAGGATATCTCCCTCTTTATTCTCAAAACCCTGCAAACAGCAAAGTAGCTTGTTCATGTTTTTCTGCCATTTTCAACTGTTCATGGATTACTGTTTTCCCCCAGAAACTGAAGAATAAATAAATCACAAAAAAAGATGTCCCTTGTGTTATTGCTGACTTTACGGAAAACATGAAATGCTGAACATTCACACTAGGGCTCAGTCAGTTAAGATTTGGAAGTCCACAAAGTACCTAAAGCAATTACCTTCTTTCGGAGCTGGAATTTCTCCGCAAATGCACACTTCAACATCCATTAGCAGTGAAACATTTCCTGGGAGATGAGATGAGATTAGGCCTTTGAATCTTGTTAAATGCTTTATAAGGATTTGAACTTGAAAAGAGTCCAGTGCCCTTTCCTACTGAGGAGATTACAGCAAAAAAACCCAAAACAAAACAACAACAACAAAAAAAAACTATCAGGAGAAAAGGAAATGCCATCAAAACCATTGGTATAATAATAAACTTAACGATCACCTTACAATGTTTATTTACAGAAGAGAAAACAAACCGAAATTAACTTCTCTATAGTAGTCTAAAACAAGCATCAAAACCTAAAGCCAAAGCCCAAGTCTCCCAATTCTCACTCCCCTATCCAAGTCACTAGGTCTCAGTTATCTTAATTAACTGCCAAAGGAAAGGTCAAAGTACGGACGGCTTTTCAATATACACTAGGAAGGAGCTGAAAGAAATGTCAGCCTTAGCAAAAACAGCATAACCAATTGATGAATGAACTGAGGTTTTTGGACCCATGTTTAATTGAACAGACCAAAAATCTCTTTCAATGGGTTTTGAACGAAATCTTCAGGGAGAAATCCTGGTTCTGCTGGGGTGAGTGGAAGCCTTGAGATTCTTAAGCAATGAAGTCAACAGTTAATCAACGAAGCAAACAGTCCAGATTTTACCACAGAAAATATTCAGGACTTCTCACCTCCAAGTTCAGCTTTCACATTTAAATTCTACTGAGGATAACTACAGTAGTCTGCCAATTTCAATCTGCAAAAAGGCAAGAGGAGCCAGCAAGACTCCTTCTGTGCAATCTACTTGAGACAGCATCACAAACCTTCTGTGGCTCACTTCACATCCTCTGAAGTGGCAGACTACCACATCTGACTCACAGGCACAGCTCAGGAATCACTCCAGTCACATTGACGGAGGTGCTCAGGCTGCTATAGCAAGGATCACACAGAAAAAAAAAGAGACTATATAGGGGAAGAAACCACACGTTTCACATAAACAGAAGAGAATATGCTTCTCCGAGGGAAGCTAATGATAAAACACACTCACTGACGTCAATGGGAGCATGTTCAAGCCTCAACTTAGGTTAAATTTGAGAAGTGTTCAAGCAGTAGTTTCCATCTTCCCCTTTACTCTCTCTATAAAAGTGAACAACTCCATCCTCACTAAATCAGTCTCATGTTTGTCAGCTTCCTGCCTCTCCCTGCATGGTGGGATCCAAGCAGCCAAGCTGTTTATAGAAACACACAGACTTGTGCATGATTTTAATTTTACTTGACTCTAGAGAAAAGTAAGACTTGCCAGGGGTGATTTCTGACACTGCAGGATTCACTCATTTTCTTCATTCCCCTCATATTTGCAAAAGCAGTGGTAACACATTAAAACTGTAAGCCTCCTGGGGGGGTGGCAGGAGATAGAGACCGTAAATATTTGTGAGAGCTCCTGGAAGCACACCTTACAGTTTTAGAAACTCGATTCAAAGACTTTCAAAGACATTAGATACAGGAAGGGATCTTGTCAGATCTTCAAGAAGCATTAAAGGACATGGATACATAATCCTCCATTGATTTCAGAAGTAATTAGGTGCATAACCTCCTTGGGTAGAGTTACACAACTCTATAAATCCTGCTAGCATGTATTTGCATCAATAACCAGTTAATCACACTGGAAATGTGACTTTTAGCTGAAACATAGGTGAGCTCTTAAAAGTTTGCATTTGTGGTACCTAATGGCCCAGTGGCACCAATGATGCTACTGAGATACTGAACACTGACATCAGAGTTAAGTACAAGTGCTCACCTTCAGCGTTCAATTTCAGTTGAAAAGTCACAGCTTCAAAAATTTGTTTCCCAAATGCCTCAAGTCCCACATGCATTCACCTAGAGATTTTCAACCACTCAGCAAGGTTCCACTGAGCATTTTATTTCCTTTGATTTATGAGTCTCTCCAATGGGCGAGAGTTGAGGTAAAGCCTGGACTTCTTGGAGAAAATCAGAGGGTTATCATAAATACGCTTGCAATTGTTTCAGTATGTAACACTTTTTGTTTGTTGAGTGAGTGAGGGTCTCAAGGACTACAGTAACTGGAAAATGAGCAAAGGGAACATATGGGGAACAAGGCAACTATGAGCCTATCGACCAAATATCCCTCCCTCCTTCTTTTTCAAACATACACACACTTGAGATAAGCAAAGACAATTACAGGTAATCAAGGTAATCAAGTCTCTCTAACAAGTTTGTCTTTGTTGTATAGTCATCTTTCTGCTCGGGGTGACATGATTCTTTCAGAAGTCGCTTACTAAAAATTTCAGTATAGTTTGAGCTTAATGTTGAGACCAAGTTGTCTAAAATATATGACTTCCTGAGTAGCTGCACATAGTTCTTTGACAGTATTTTTTGTCTCACAGAGATTTTAAAGGGGTGGGCTTTCCCCCCTGCATCCCAAATATTTCCTTTATTGTGATCTGAACTTCAGAGAAAGATCCAGGAGAGCAACTGTGCATCAGTCAGGCCCCACGCTGGCTCTCCTCAGGGGTGGAGAGCAGGCACTCCAAAGCTACCCTGCATGGCAAGCGGGGCCTGTCCTAATTACTAACAGGCTGACATAACAGTCACCAAGCTATGTGAGGATCTGAAGATGATTAAGACTCCCTTGACACTACTCCAGAAGACAGTTACTCACCCTCCTCCAGCTTTCCCCTTCTTTTATAGGTGAAGAAAGGCCACAGCTAACATCACTGCTTCTGCAGTAAGGCTGGAAACTAGAGGAGAAAGTGACGGCTAACCGCACAAGTTCCATGGTATGAACTTTGTTCATTAATATAAAGCATTCCTAAAGTACAATTAACAGCCACTGCTCCTGAAACTGCCAACATCTGATGATTTATCATTTAGTTTACTTACCACCATTTCAAAGCCTTATCTTCAAGAAAACAGTGCAGATGAGCATGTCTATACTCTCAGTTTAGAACTCAGCTTTGGATTCTTTTAGTTAATTCTCTATTAAGATAAAATGTGCCATGTAAAATAACAGTAAATTCATCTTCAACTTCGGGTGAGCTGGCTTGGTTTAGCAGCATTCCCTTTACAGACAACACTGCAAGAAGAGAGCAAGCCAGATGCCTCCAAGAACTTAAGTCTTCTCGCATATATTAGTAGAGAATTGTTCAACGACATGGACCCATCTGATACGGGCAGATTATCAGCAAAATATCTGGGAGAAGACACCTGTTCAGCAGAGAAAACTTGCAAAATTTGGGCACAGAGAAGGCTTTGGCATACTGAAGAAATTCTGCACAATCACATCAAAGAACATTCACAGGCAACCCGAAGGAAGTCAGCAAAAACTCAAGTAACTTAAAGAGTGGGAGACCACAATAGAAGCTCTTGGCATTTAGGGAAATTGGAAACATAAATCAAATACAGAAAATAGCACTTTTAAAAAGAATTCTATTTATTTATTAATAAACCATACTGCCATAATCTAGACCATATACTAGCACAGGCAGAAACCCATCAATTTTCACCTTTTCATTCAGGACAATTTACAGTGTCAAATTAAAAGAATATGGAATTAAGGTAAGTGGCTAGCAAGTGAAGCAGTTTCTTTAAAGAAATAGATACCAATAGATAAGTCTTAATAAAAATAGTTAAGCAGAAGACAATGGAGAAAGCTTTGTCAGAGGTCCATAACATTGTCAATGAATTGCTGGTTCTCAAACTTTACTGAATGTTTTCCAGCAATGTACTTAGCATGTGACCTTTCTGTGGCTCCACACTTTTCCCAACTGTTTTCATAGCTCATAAAATGTTTAGGAAGTGTTTATAAAAACTGCTTGAGGAAACCGTGCCACAAAGAACTTGAGCTTCACATCTCAGCAGTCCAGCTTTGATTTAGTTCTCTTCAATGGGATTTCATTTTGCAAATGCCCCACTAACATCTGCATGCATGTCCTCTTGGGATAGCACTGAGACATAGTCCAGTATTATGTATATTACTTGGCCAAGTTCCTCCACCATGTGATGGTTGACTTGCCTCCCTTATGAAATCACACATGCAAGCGTTCCCTACACACACACTTACCGATGGCCGCTTTCAGTCATCTGACTGTGTTGGGAAGAAATATTATGTCATAAACACCATTGCAACATCTGCGACAGATCCTTTTGGAACCTGACACGTGAACCGCCAAACCCAGAGAGCACTCTTACGCCAAATGTCCATGACTGACGGTGCTTGACCTACTGCCCTGCAAGATCACCTCAGCTTTTTTATACGTGCTCAGGCAGCCTGTTTGGAAACACACAGCCCGAGAAGTGTCACAGACAAGCTCTCAGTATACAGCTCTCTGGAGGACATTTGGAGGGTGCAACAATGAAACATGATCACACAAGAACAATGAGGTTTAAAACCGAGATTTTACTATGCTTAATTAACTAAAACCAACATTCACAGCATTCTGGTGGAACTCTAGTCTTCAGCCACAGACTCATGACTTCCTGACTCTCAGATATTAATCAGCAATTATCAAGTAGCTTTTGAATATGCTCAGGGCAAGAAGCCTTGCCCCCACAGAAATGATTTGCTATGCTGCAGCTTTCAAGTTAAGCATTGCCAAAACCTTCTACCAAATAATACAAGAAGTTGCTCAGTCATAATATATTTTACTTGTACATTAAGAAGACAATTCCACTAGTAAACAATAAATACCCCGGTACACACATTTTAAATATAGCCATCTTTAACCTCTTGTAGGTACAAAGGGAATATCACCTTGGAAACTGATGGCCCTGTCCACTTAGCTAAATAGTCCTATACTTCACCAAGACTTTCTTACAAGAATTAATTAAACAAAGGACACTTAAATCCTCTTCGTGTACCTACCTTTCTGCACCTAAACTAGCTACTAAGACACCCTGAGAAAAAACAATGTGTCACCAATAACTGGCAATGATTTTATTCTATTTTACTGGTAGAAATTCAATCTTTCTTAACAGAGTAAGAGAAGCACTGTTTGTAATAAAAATAAACTACGGTGTACACATAAAACTTTTAGCACATACTTTTGACAATAGAACTTTTCCAGTTTAAGGCTGCTTTATGACACTAGAAAAACAAAATGTTATTCAAACCCAGGAATCGCTCATGTGATTTTGGGGTGTCTAGTCAAGCGTGCACATTCTCACCCTTGTTAATTAATTATCCACTCCTAAGCAGTAAATAAGAAGCAGTCATTACCCTTGAGGAAAAGGCATGACATGCATATCAGGTGTTAAACATAAAAAACAGCTTCAACTGGTTATTTGGTTCCCAGGCTTAGCTCAGGAATACAAATGAAGCAGCCAGCAGAAAGCAACTACCCTGCTTCTAGTTCTGAGGACTTGCAGGGCTTTAGGAGTTGTCAGACAGCCTAAAGGTGCATCTTTACTTAGCCTTCAAGTTACCATTAAGCTTGAGCCATTTGGGACAAGGGAAAAGTGAATGCCCCTTCTGAACATTCTTGACATCATTTCAAAGTAATGAACAAACCATGTTTGTGACATTGAGAAGAAATTGTAACATGCCCCTGCGAATCTTCTTTTTAAGTCAGTTCCAGTAAATTTTTCAGAAACCTGTTATTGACTACTTTTTATCAACAGACTTCTCTGCAGTGCACAAGTCTCTGTGTATCTATAAATCATCTGCTTTACTTAATTTTTCTTCCCCGCTGAGAAAAAAAAGCCTGCGATAATTCTCTCGCCATCTTCCACCTTAACTAGGTGACCCAGTCCAAGTATTTCTTACCACCTTAATGGCTAACCAGAGATACAAAAGGCACAAGCACCGCAGATCTGAGAAATAAGGTTAAATGATAGAGGCCTGAATTGTGGCAAAGTGTGACTTTTACTACTTGTGATTGTTTGCAACTTCTTTCTCCAAGCAATTAGCCACATACTGTGCTACAGGTGGTTACGGTCTATATATTTGAGTATATCCCACTAAAAACATATAACTTCACAGCTATGGCTTTTGTACTTGAAATAGTGGCCAATACACCCTGTAACAGCTGCAACACTCAAGTTACAGGTTCTAAAAAACAGGTTTTGTGTGCGCTTTGCAGCTACTAAGTTTACTCATAAAACCATAACTGAGGAGGCCTATTTTGCAAGCATAGAAGAAAACAAAAAATAGCATTCTACAATGATGAAAGAAGGTTTCAGGATATTATCAAATACCTGCTTACAGAAGCCATGAAGAGAATGTAAGAAATGGCATTACTATGTAAAAAAAAATAATACATAACCCGTGCTCTCTATGCCCCAAATCCCTATTTCATGGTAACCTAGTCTCAAGAGCCTTGTTTCCTAACGAACAAAAGCCAGGCAAGAATCACATCTGCCTTGTTCAATGGGATAGGCTGGAAAGACCCAATATTTTCCAGTCATTGAAAGCCTCAGTTTCTCCAGAGCAAAATTCAACCTAGAAACCTAAAAATACGACTCAAATCCCAAAACAGTCCCTCTCCACAATGTCCCATAACTTTAAACAGGTATGGACAAAACCATTCAGCAGACTCCTGTGTTTATAGTAACAGTACAAAACAGTACATGCTATGTTTCCTATTAAAAAAAAGACAGTCTTGTCTGAGGTAGTTACCCAGTCTGTCCACAATCCATTGCATAGCTATTTCTTTTTCTGCCCTCCTGTTTCCAGAGGAGGGTATAGTCAAGATGTGCACATACCCATGATCTGAAAGTCTGCGCTCAACCCTTGTCTTGAGAACGAATATGCTTTTTTGCTATTTAAAAGTTACATAATTAGCTCATAGGTGAAAACAATATAATACTAATATTAAAGAGGACACAAATTCACGCAGCCTAATTCCTCATTTCTTAAGAAAACTACTACTGACATCACTACTCTTATCCCCCTATGTTATTGACCTCTGTGCTTGATAATCCCAGAGGTATACTGAACATTACCAGTTCTACATTACCATCATGTCACTGTTTGCTCATTTTACTAAGGACACAAAGCTATAATGATACACAGATATCAATTTCAAGGACATTCCATTCAAATGTATGCTTGCTTGCAGTAGTTTCTCTAGATACTTGAAATTTATCTTTGTGCATCCTCAAAATACACATAGCTTCATCAAAATATAAGTCAATATAAAAAACTGCTGGAAGGGAGAAGATAGATGAAGTACACAATTCAAATTTACTGTACTCAAGGCAGGTAATTCCCTCTCTGATGACTTCAGCTGCAGTCCTTCAATCATCATTGTCAAGCAGGAATAAGAGAGGCAGTCAGCAAGAAACATTGCTGGAACTGGAGAGCAGTTCAGAAGAGAAAATGCTCTGGGAAGGCTCTTTTATATCAGACATGACCCTTGACAGTCACAGTAATATCTTTCTTCACATTGCTCAGAAAGTTCCTCACTACACTAGGACAGGTTGCTGATATTTATTTTTTTTTCTCTTGTAAGAGAAAACTCAGTTTATTTAAGAAAAACATGTTTGCTTTATTACAGTGAGTGCTGTAGACATACATTCACACATCTACAAAATTAATTCACTGTCATGCTGTAGATACACTGATGAACTGTAGCTGAACAGTTTTCTTTTAGAGGTAAAACAGACGGAAGAATATTTATTGAAAGCAAATCAAGTATGTGGAATATAAGTAAAAGCTTCCAAATGGCCCTTTTTTTCCCCCCCAGGAGTTTAAAACAGTACGGTTAAACAAAGATGGAAGAATGAATACCTGGGCAGAACCAGGGCTCTCTACGGCTGCATATTGTCTCAGCAGACAGTATTTCTGCAGAACTAGCAGCGTGACTATGAACTCTGCTGACAGGAACATGTCCAGTCCTGCAGCCCTTCCACTCCACCCTAGTGGGGGACCTTCACCACCTATTAACAACTCCTTCAGAGCACATACTGTATCTTCTCCACCTAACTGAACCGGCAAGTAGAGCCATCCAAGTTATTTGTTTGTAATGTGCCCAATCCATGAACCTAACATAGTGATTGCAAGAAAGGTGTTAGGTGCCTTAACGAGACCAAAACCAAAACACCTTCCTACCACCTGAGCTCACAAAATAACTGATGTTGTGTTGAGTAGAATTCAAAGAATTTAATTTTTTTTTTATTAAACATGCCATTTCTCAGCTATGATGCATTTCTGTCATTAACCTGGGAATCATCTTACAATTCTCTATCCCATGAAAGTAAGACATTTCAATTGATGGAGAGGCAGGGTTACATCTTTAATTGGATGGCAGCCCACTACTTTAAAGGCACCTTGCTTGGTGCAGTTATGTTTCTGCCAGCCTTGGAGCACAGTCTGGTCTCATGTGGTTTTACTTGTGCATTTGTTTCCCCCTTTATTGCAGATTCCACACCTGAATATGTAATCTTCAATGGCGATGTGCGTGCTTGGCCAGAACTAAAAAATTTTATGCTCCAGCCTTGCATTTCCCAATACATGGATGAAGATGAAGGATTTACACACACAGAGTACATCTGACCTCCTGCTGTGAGTGGTATTTCAGCAAGACATCTTTTCTTTGGCAGGAGTGGGGAAGAAGGGAAA